>NC_079227.1:13499858-13729931 GCF_029633865.1 Lampris incognitus
CTCACAGCAAGAAGGTCCTGGATTCGAAACCCTGGGGTTGTCCAAGCTTGGGGGTCATCCCAGGTCATCCTCTGTGTGTAGTTTTTTCATGTTCCCCCCATGTCTGCAGTGGGTTTCCTCCGGGTGCTCCGGTTTCCCTTACCATCAAAAAGACATGCATGTTGGGGTTAATACTGTTGTCTGTGCCCTTGACCGAGGCATGGCAAGACCAACTGGAGTTGGTCCCCGGGCGCTGCACGGCGACTGCCCACTGCTCCTAGCTACACTGCTAGGATGGGTTAAATGCAGAGCGTAAATTCCCGATGGGGATCAATAAAGTATCGCAAAAGAAAAGGGAAAAAAAAACTTTTGGTAAAAATTCTATGAAACTTGCATCTATAACGCCCTATAAGCATCTATAACGCCCTATAAGTATAGCTATAAGTCATTGTAAGATTCAGTATAACTATGTATACACCCTCACAACACCTCATAACCACCTTTATGATGCACTATGTCAATTTAAAACGGATTTATGCATTATAACTATGTCATAATTAGCCTGTTTATCTACCAAATGTCATAATACGTCATAGCCAACTTGTTTTGCTGACGTTTTGTAGAGATGCATAATGAGACTTCAGTGCTATTTCACAGTCTTCAGCCATAGCCGTTAGTCATTGTAATACACATTATAGGAAAGTATGGGCGTTATAGATGCAAGAGATGCTTATAGGGCTTTATAGATGCTGATAGGGCGTTATAGAGCGTTATAGGTGCTTATAGGGCATTATAGATGCAGGCTTCATAGAAAGTGTTACCAAACTTTCTTATGTCCATATTAATTGAATAATTGAATGATGGCTAAGTTGCACTTCGTTAAGTTTTAGCTTTGTTTACTGCCAAGAAAATGTCCACATTAGCACCGGCCACCTAATGTCTATATAACTGTTAGTTCAACCTTGTAATATAAATAATTGGCTGGTCATAAATGTGGATATGGTGTTTTTTTTGTAATTGGCTAGGCAGGCGGTTGTTATCTTCAGTAAGGAATGGTTTTCCTTTATGCAAACTATCACTGTTTTGTGCTTGGTTTTGCATTACAGTGTTAAGTCTTCCATTAACAAATTGTATGACTTAATTTTACTTATAGTTGTAAAAGTGTTTCAGTTTTATTTTTTTGTCAGGGAGAGAATTCGGCTGAGGGGCCACAGTGACCTTATTGGCCGAGCCTGGACCCCCAAGGCCCACCCATAACGCCAACGCCCCCCCCCCCACATACACGCACACACATCTCTGTCTCTCTTTTCATTCAAACGAACCCTGAAAACTTGTTTGTGTGGCCCTCCGCTTATTCTTTTTTCCTTGTTCTTTATTTCTTGTGTATGTGTGTGCGTGCATGAATATCAGTGTCTACTTTTCTGTGTATTTGTGTGTGTGTTTGTGCATTTGTAGTGCAAGGGTATTTACATGTATCCACACATATGTGCCTGCATTTTTGTGTGTGTGTGTGTGTGTGTGTGTGTGTGTGTGTGAGCGTGAGCGAGCGAGATTAGCAGGAAGAGGGCCTCAGAGGCCTTGTCCAATCAGAAATCACCAGGGGGAGTCGTCCAATCACAAACAACAAATAGCACAACAACCGAGGGGGGGGGGCTGGAACAAGACCAACTCATGAAGCTCTATTTAAATTGCAATAAAAACAAACAAACAAAAAACTACAAATAGTTTGAGAAAGAGGAAGATAATCAGACCTCTTTTTTAACTTGGAGAGAGGAGATTAAGTTGATGGAGAAAGAGAGGTACAGAGAGAGAGAGAGAGAGAGAGAGAGAGAGAGTCAAAATGGCGGTTAATTGGTCTAATTGTTGTGTGAACGTTTTGTCTCCCTCCAGGAGTGGAGCCGTGGTTCAGCCGTACAACATTGTGGGTTCTGAGCTGTTTGACAGGAGATAAGGCCCGCTGTCCTTCAGGGAGCCGTTACAGTCCGACTACAAAACACAACCAACAACTCATAAGTTGGTGATAGTTGTTGAAATAATTAGCATTTCTTCCGACCGTTTGAAAAGTTGAGCTAATCGGGCCCTGCCTTCCACCAGAGGATTCTGGGTCGCTGAAGTGTGTTTCAAGGGTTTGCTTTAGATATTAAAAGTCCACCGTTTGAAAGAGCAAAATGGCTGCTGACAGTTAAATTCAGTTGTTTTATTTTTTCTTCTGAATTGTTTACCCCCCCCCCCCCCACACACACACACACACACATTTAAACCTCTCTATGTATCCTTTGTGATTTTAGGTCAATGCCTTGTTTGTTACCTGAAGCTGCAGGAATCTACATCTAGTTAAATCCATTGAATCAGCTGACCAGTTAAACTGTTGATCCCTTATTGTAATTTTAATCCACCCTGGGCAGCATTTGCACCGTCACGTCCTTAACCACGCCGTAATTGTAATCTGACTTTGAGTCACTCCCCTTGAGTGTGTGTGTGATGTCTGGATGAGAGCAGCTCTGATCTTTGACCACAACATCAATATTAGATTAACTACCAGCCCTCTGAGTTACCTTCAATTTACCCCTAATCTACCTTTGCTCTCCCCCCGGCCGGGTTCTCTGGGTAGCCCGGGGCATCGGGTGCTCGTATCACAGCACGTCTTGTCTTGAGTGAGGAGGTTGTGACCACATCATGAATATTAGATCAACGTCTAAGACTACATTACCCAGAGGTCAATGGGAAATCACTCATCATCACCAAGAAGCAGGAAGGCACTTGACCTCTTGTAGTTTTCACAGGTGGGAGAGAAGGAGGGTGCTCGTATGTGTGTGTGTGTGTGTGTGGTGTGTGTGTGTGTGTGTGTGTGTGTGTGTGTGTGTGTGTGTGTGTGTGTGCGCTCGTGCGAACGGATCCACGCATGCATGTATTTCTCCTTGTGAGGATGTGTTTTTGAGGGTGCATGTGTGTTGGAGAGATCATGTAAATAATGTATTTGTCTGTGTGTCTGCTCAGAGAGAGAGAGAGAGAGAGAGAGAGAGCGAGAGGGAGCGATATAACCCTTCTCTTAACCCCCCTGTTAGCTAGCAGAATGCTAAAGAGACAGCATGTAAATAATGGAGAAGATTAGAGAGACATTAGCATAATACTGGAGGCCTGGAACTGGAATTTGAATGGAAAGCTACTCCCCCCTCTCTCTTGCATGAACACACACACACACACACACACACACACACACACACACACACATATATATATATATATATATATAAATTGATTGTGCAGTTTTCTATGATTAATTGCGATTAATCACTTTTTTCTTAATACTGAAGCTTGTAATAATGGATATTTGAATTAAGTCACATAATTTATGTAAAGTTAACACAAAGTAAGTATATTTAAATTCAAAAACTATTCTTTAATAGCATCTTTTTAACTTTGAAAACATGTTCTCTCCCATGTGAACTACAGACCTCCAGTTAAACCATCAAGGGCTTCAAAATTGACTGTCAGCATCCATCCATTCCTTTATCCAAGCCGCTTATCCGAATCACGGGGATGCTGGAGCCTATCCAGCAGTCATTGGGCGGCGAGACACCCTGGACAGGCTGTCAGACCATCACAGGGTTCTCACACACACACACACACACACACACACACACACACACACACACACACACACACACACACACACACACACACACACACACACAGGGACACACACACACACAGGGACACACACACACAGGGGACACACACACACAGGGACACACACACACACAGGGACAATTTAGTACGGCCGATTCACCTGACCTACATGTGTTTGGGCTGTTGAAGGAAACCAGAGCACCCGGAGGAAACCCACACAGACACGGGGAGAACATGCAAACTCCACACAGAGGAGGACCTGGGACAACCCCAAGGTTGGACTACCCCGGGGTTCGAACCCAAGACCCTCTTGCTGTGAGGCGACTGCACTAACCACTGCGCCACCATGCCGCCCCCAGCTGTCAGCTTGAAAGGCATATTTCTTATATGCACTAACAGAAATGATGACAAAAAACGGGCCTTTGTGTTAAAATGCCAGTTAAATTTCAAAACCATCAAGGACATTAAAATTAAAATTAATCTTAGAAGGCTTTTTTTTCTTGTTTGCAGTAATATAAATGATAATTAACAACAAAAACATGTTCCATGTTCTAGTCCCAGCTGAATTTAAAGTGTTGTGAATTCACCACGTTCATTATGTGTTCATTAATAATAGCGCATCACAGAAGGCCATATGTGCCCCAGTGGCACAGCATAGGAGAATATATTCACCATGAGGGGACGAGGGCTGGGAACAAATAACACCTACTGCTGTGAGAAAGCGGAGAAGAAGGTTACACACTGTAACAGTCCCGCAAAGAGCAGGGTAGGGGAAAAGACCGCTCTCAGCGCACAACCGACCTCCCAAATATCAATCACTGTGACAGAACACTCAGTACAGACAGGAGGCATAGAAAAACGGGAGAGATCCACGGATGAAAACCAATGAAAAAACAGGGTGAAGACCAAGAAGTGAATAACATTGATTATCTCATTACAATGGCACCTGTCAAACAGTGGGATATATTAGGCAGCAAGTGAACAGTCAGTTCTTGAAGTTGATGTGTTGGAAGCGGGAAAATTGTGCAAGCACAAGGATCTGAGCGACTGACAAGGGCCAAATTGTGACAGCCAGATGACTGGATCGGAGCATCTCCAAAACGACAGGTTTTGTGGGGTGTTCCCGGTCCGTAGTGGTCAGTACCTACCAAAAGTGGTCCCAAGGAAGGACAACCGGTGAACCGGTGACAGGGACATGGGCGCCCAAGGCTCATGGGCTCATTGATGCATGTGGGGAATGAAGGCTAGCCTGTCTGATCCAATCCCACAGAAGAGCTACTGTAGCTCAAATTGCTGAAAGAGTTAATGCTGGCTATGATAGACCGGTGTCAGAACACACAGTGCATCACAGCTTGCTCTGTATGGGGCTGTGTAGTCACAGACCGGTCAGAGTGCCCATGATGACCCCTGTCCACCACTGAAAGCACCTACAATGGGCATGTGAGTGTCAAAACTGGACCATGGAGCAATGGAAGAAGGTGGCCTGGTCTGGTGAATCATGTTTTCTTCATGTGGATGGCCGGGTACGTGTGCGTCGTTTACCTGGGAAGAGATGGCACCAGGATGCACTATGGGAAAAAGCAAGCTGGTGGAGGAAGTGTGATGCTCTGGGCAATGTTCTGCTGGGGAACCCTGGGTCCTGGCATTCATGTGGATGTTACTTTGACACGTACCACCTACCTAAACATCATTGCAGATCAGGTACACCCCTGCATAGCAACGGTATTCCCTGATGGCAGTGGCCTCTTTCAGCAGGATAATGCGCCCTGCCCACTGCAAAAATTGTTCAGGGATGGTTTGAGGAACATGAGTTCAAGGTGTTGCCTTGGCCTCCAAATTTCCCAGATCTCAAGCTGATTGAGCATCTGTGGGATGTGCTGGAAAAACAAGTCCGATCCATGAAGGCTCCACCTCACAACTTACAGGACTCAAAGGATCTGCTGCTATCGTCTTGGTGCCAGATACCAGAGAACGCCTTAAGAGGTCTTGTGGAGTCCATGCCTCGACAGGTCAGAGCGGTTTTAGAGGCACGAGGGGGACCTACACAATATTAGCCAGGTGGTTTTAATGTTACCTTGCCGTACACACAGACGCACAAACTGAGATAATGTTACCTGTATCCCAGTACAGTTTTAGTCCAAGTTCGGGTTCTAAATTAAGGTAATATACATTTCGTCATATTTCTAGATCTCAATAGTTTAAAAGGTCATCTGAAAGTTCACCCAGCATTTGTCATTTTATTTCCTCACTCTGTGGAGGAAGTGATGTCATTTAGTCAAAGAAGGACTTCAGCTCTTTGAAAAGTTCCATTACTTGATGTATTGTTCAGCTGGCAGTCATCAAGTCAGAGTACAAGTTTTTTTTTTATTCCGTTTTAAAACCAAACTCTTCAAATACGACTTATATTTCCCATCCTGATGGATCGTAGTGTTCCTCGTAAGTCAGTCGTCAGTCATGATGCAATCTGCATCCCACTTCCTGTTTCACCTTGGCTGAAAGTCACACCGACACGACTCTTCCAAGTCACAACATCTTTGACAAATCAAATATTTCACTGTTTGAGGAGCTTTAAAAAAATACTTTTAGTGCAGCATAAAAAAAAACTGTCAAGGTGATTTATTTATCTATTTAGTTCAGAGTTTAGGTGGGGAGAGCACAGACTAGGAATTACTCAAAACTCTCTCTCTGTCTCCCTCTCTCTCTCTCTCTCTCTCTCTCTCGCTTTCCCTTCCCCTCTCGCTCTCACTGAATTGTCTGAATTAGCATCACTTCAGAATTTGCTTTTCAAGAAAACGGGGAGAGAGAAGAGAAGGCGAAGGATGAGTTTGTGAAGGTGAGAAGAAAAAAGCGAGAAATATGACTAGCAGAGAGAGAGGGAGAGGGAGTAAAAGAAGAAAGTAAAGATGGAGAAGATGAACAAAGCAAACAGAGGAGAAGGGCTTCTGTCAAAAAATGATTAAACAAAGGAGAAGAAAATGAAGACGACAGAGAGAGAGAGAGAGAGAGAGAGAGAGAGAGAGAGAGAGAGAGAGAGAGAGAGAGAGAGAGAGAGAGAGAGAGAGAGTTAGAGAGAAATGGAGGGAGATAGAGGAAGGGAATGGGGGGGTACATGAAAGGAAAAAGGGAAACAAAACCTGAAGGAAGGATGGGGGAGGGGGTTGGGGGGATGGATGGAGGTGAAACAGCAGGAGGAGCCCCTCAGTATTCTCTTGATAAACCAATGATACAAGGATTTAAGTGGAGCGTTAAGAGGAGGGGTGGGGGCTGTGATGTTTCCAAGCCTCCGGGAGAAATATTTTACGCTCAGAATCATCCTACATGAGCTTAACATGAAGCCCACACACACACACACACACACATCTACCTTTTCCATAGTTTTTGGATAACAGACAGTACTACGTGTGTGTGTGTTTGAAAGACAGCAAGAGAGAGAGAGAGAGAGAGAGAGAGAGGGAGAGAGAGAGCAATGGCAATGATTCCTTGGTGACTTCTTAAAAAGTGGTCAACTCAGCCAGAGCCTTGCTAACAGAGTGGATGGATGGGTGGATGGATGGATGGATGGATGTCCAGGACCTGGGGGAACAGACTTGGTCTCAAACAGCATTTAGCACTTTACTGACCTTCAGTCCACCCTCTCTTTTCTCTGTGTTTCCCTTCTTTCCCTGCTTCTGTCTGAATGTTCCCTCTGAGTGCCCATGCAGGGTTTGGTCAAATCGTTTTTCACTAGTTTACCGGCGTCTCTGGAGGGAGCCGTCCATGATCGACTCTCTCCCTCTGTTTTAATTCTCTTCCTCTCCTCCATCTGTCTCTCTCCCCGTCTGTCTCTCATTTTCTTTCTGTCTTTCTCATCTCTCTCTCTCTCACACACACACACAAACACACATACTTATCTGTTTTTCTACACCTTGTCTTTCCTTCTCAGAGCATAATTTTCAATATTTTTCTTCTCTTTTTCGTCGTTATCGAACTTGTATGGGACAAATGCAAATGTGTACAGCAAACATTTGGTCCTGCAAGGTCTAGATGGGTGCGAGTACTGAGGTTAAGCATCCTATAACACTACACACAACCACTAGCAACTACACACTTCAATGCTTTAGGACATATCTCTCTAATAAGGGCACATACGGTCGAGAGAGAGAGAGCGGAGGAGAGAGAGAGTGTGTGTGTGTGTTGGGGGGGGGGTGTTTGATGATGTGACAAATGCTGTGACCTGGATTCAGATTCACCATGTGTCCAAAATACTTGAAAATGCGTCATCTCCCTTTCATCCCCTGCTCTCCTATATCCTCTGCTGTGAACCCTGGTGGACAAAATGAACACCTGCTCTCTCACACACCCTGACCTCCGAGACGGGGAGGAAAGAGAGACATGAACAGAAAGAGAGAGGGGTGGAAAAAGATATGGTAAAGATCACAGTCATGTAGAGAAGGACCCGCAGTGTTAAGTGTTGAGAGAACTCGTGTGATAGTCCTAACATGCAGTGTGAGGGGGGCTGGACTCTATCCCAGCATGCACTGGGCAGGCGCGCGGCAAGACGTTTTAAGCAGGGGGGCTGCCAACTAAAACGGAAAGTATTGTGGCGAGCCGGCGTGGAACAATGAGTCGAGAGGCAGAGATCGCTTTTTAATCGCAACCCCCGGGCCCCCATACACCGCACGACCCTCTTGTATTCACACCGACCAGAACGGACCAGAACTGACTATAACGTAATGATCCCCCCCCCCCCGATGCTACAGTCGGTCTCCTACCTGGTCTGAGAGTCAAACCCCCAAAACAACAACACAAGAATAACCACAACATGAACACAACGTCATCACATCATTAAAACACAATTTTAAATCTATGGCCTGGCGGCCTGTCCAGGGTGTCTCCCCACCTGCCGTCCAACGACTGCTGGACTAGGCCCAGCACCCCCACCACCCTGAGAGCAGGATAAGCAGTTCAGGTAATGGATGGATGAATGGACGTTAACAGTCCCATCAGCCATTGCGCTCCCCCAGCGTAGAACCGCCAACAGTCAGAGCGACCCCCCCCCTCCTCCGGTCGCTACAGTATGACGTCATTGTTCTGTTTGTAAGGCGCGCGTGTAGCAGACTTGAAAGGGAACATTTACTCACTTTATTATTAAAAATGTACAATTCCACGCAGCCCTCGCCCACTGTTTAAAATAAAGGTGCGTTTCATTTATTTATTTGTTTTTGCATATGTAAGTTAGGAAAAGTTAGGCTTACTGTTGGGTCTAAGATATCACGGGGGGGGTACACCCACCACTAGGGGGAGCTGCATCCCCCCACTTCCTGTGCTAATGGCACTGGGTAGAAGGCTTGGAGACACCCTGCACAATTTGCTAGTCCATTACAAAGCCAGCACACACGCACACACACACACCATTCACAGTCTCAAGTTAATTGATTATTATTAGTATCTAATTCTAATTAACTAAATTATGGTCTTTTGTAAGCATTCTGCAGGAAGATGAATATTATTTCTCTCAGTGTCCCCAACCTTTGACCTCATTAAGGTTGTTTTCACATTTGGGCTAATTGCTAGAGTCCAAAGCCGAGATTATTTTCTAATTGTTTTTTTTTCCTTTCCTTTCCTTTTTTTTGTATTTTTCAGTCATTGTCGTTCTGGTTTCACATAATATAAATTCTACCAAACTGTTGTTATGTAATAGTGCACAATGTCGTTCACTGTTGTGTCCACTGTTCACTTCTGCCTACCGGACTGCTTTCATACCAGTTGTAACTGTACTGCAGTTTAGATGGAGACCTCTCTCTCTCTCTCTCTCTCTCTCTCTCTCTCTCTCTCTCTCTCTCTCTCTCTCTCTCTCTCTCTCTCTCTCTCTCTCTCTCTCTCTCTCTCTCTCTCTCTCTCTCTCTCTCTCTCTCTCTCTGTTCTTTACCTCTCCTTTAAATGCAAGCCGCGTGTCACTGGCTTCACCAGGGGTCCCAGATGAAAGATACGTCTTTAACCAGATGGGTTAGAAGATCATATGAAGGTAGGATGTGATTATGATGATGTCTCTCTTTTCTTTTGGTGTCAGTTTGTCTCTCCTGGGGCTGATGACCACACCTCATATAGACTGCGATAATAGACTTGTATGTATGTATGTATGTATGTGTGTGTGTGTGTGTGTGTGTATGTGTGTGCATGTGTGCGTGTATTACAATAGTTTAATAGATATAGCTTTAACACCAGGAATCAGGAAGATATCGTTTCCTCCAACCCACAGCAGTGCAACACAAAAACACATTACCAACCTACAACAATACATATATCGAAACTACAAAAACTAAAAAAAAACAACTACAAAAACACGTATACAACATATCCATATCAAAAAAAAAATCCACTGTCCAGGAGAACGAACGCTAGCCAGGATGACTGTTGGAGCTGCCGGTCTGCATCGGCTAGAAGTTAGCTTAGCCTGCCCCGCTTCCGCATCCTATCAGACCACCCTCGGTGTTTCCTGTTCATGCACAGGTCCAGGCAGGGTTGTGGTCCCTGGGCCCACGGATGCAGCACACCAGGCTCCCCCAGCCAATCCAATGCCAACTCTCCCAGCCAGACACCCTTGACACACCTCCCCACACTCCACACGATGACACCAAAAACACAGTCAACGCTAGGTGAGGCCGCCACCAGACCACCCTCAGTGTTATCGGAACTGCCGGTCTGCATGGGCTAGCAGTTAGCTTAGCCTGCCTTGCTACCATGTACTGTCAGACCGCCCTCGGTGTTTCCTCTTCGGGCACAGCTCTGGGCAGGGCCGCAGTCCCCGGGCCCACAGGACACAGCAGACCATGCTGCCCAAGCAGATCCAGCGGCGGCTCTCCCAGCCATCAGACAAAGACACAAACCCAGATGCAGACCTGAACAAAGACACTGCATGGATGGCACTGGGTGAGGCCGCCGCAAATATAAGTTCACGCTGCCATCTTCCCACATTGGAAGTGGATAACATGCTGTGAGACAACACTGTAAGACAGAGACTGCACAAACTTATTTTTCCCTAACTCCAATTCAAACTTCCCATGATCCCTTACGTGCTAGGGATGCTCCACAACCCTGTCGATGGCATGGCAAATGCCCAAATGCACCACCTGGTTGAGATGTGAGGTTTCTCACTGAAGGAGTGTGATAATAAGAGATGTATGGGTGTTTCATATACTCAATAAGGGCCCCCAGGGGCCCGACACAGCACAGCAGTCATCATGAGATGCCAACACCGTCTGGTGCCACATATGATCTTCCATTTGTAATGACTACCAGGTTGACTTACATATTATTTTCAGAACTCTATATGACCATTGTTGCTAGTTAAAATGGTTAAATTGATTATTTTATATCTGCTAAAATCCAGAAGATACGGTCTGTAAGAGTGTACTCATTTAGAAAGCCATTAACTTCTTTAAAATCTACTCTTTTAAGGAGGCTTTAGGCAGTTTTCCAATTATGTATACTCATCCATCTGGAAGTATGCATCCTCTGCACAAACACCATTTCCTCTGAGGGCTGGCAAAGTGCAGAGGGGAACCCTTAGGGACTTCTAGGACTTCAGAGAAGGGCCAACATATCAGCATTTTAAATGCTATATTTAAAATATTTCATTTAATAGTAATTCTCTCTTCTAATTTTTATTTTAGCCCTAGTTTCTATCAAGTTTGCTTCACTAATGAAAGGGTTACTGTCTTGAAACCATGAAAATCGAGTTATCCAATCAGATTTTGTTGTTGTTGTCTCTTGGCAGAGAAAGGGATAGCTGGCTGGCTCCCTCATTGGTCAGGACTGCTAGAAGTCCTTGTGCTTGTGTGTTCATTTAGAAAGTGACAGGTGAATCAACCAGTCATATTTTGCTGTTGTAGTGGGTGGGATAAAAACATATCACCCAAGGACTCTAGAAGTCCAGACTAACCAGACATGGGCTCACTCATATAAAAGAATGATGTGCGGTTACTGAGGAGTCATTATTTGTGATTGACCAACTCTTTCACATTGGCGATCCAAATCTACTGGTTCACTTAAACCGATTGAACTGCACATCACTAACGTTAGTCTGTGTATCAGACAAGTGCGACGAAGTTTAGTTTAGTTAGAAGTTAAAGATGAAGCATGGCTACAGGAGGAGACGAGAGCGACGTTGTAGTTAGCTTGTTAGCGTTACCCTTCTCAAGACGTGCTTTCGGGAAAAAGCAACAAGTGATTGGAAATGGAAGGCCAACTCCCGCTCTTGTCTGGCCTATGCTTCATCACCTCACCTGTCTGGTACTGACCATCCCCATATCCACCTCTTCAGTTGAGCGGTCTTCCTCGGCCCTAAAGCGCATCCAGATGCACACCAGAATCACAATGGGACAGGACCGACTGCGAGCTTTGGCACTGATGTCCATACAAAAAGGCCTTCTGATGGAACTTAAATCAAAGGACACACTGCATGATGCTGCCATTGCCCACTTCACAAAGAAGGACTGACAGATGGACTTTATATTCAAGTAGCCTATTAAGGTAAGCTGCCTAATTTTATTTTACTCCAAATCAAAACTGGCGCATTCATTTTACATATTATGATGGCACTTCATAGCTGGTTAATACCACACTTTGCTCATGCAACGTTAGGCCCACTATACTCAATATTTTGGCATAAGGTTTGGTGTATTTCGCATACGATTGCATTGCGACTTTGCTCATGGCATATTCTACATGTGAAGATTGATTTTATCATTATTTCTATTCTTTGCTCATGAACTGCTTTGACTTGGTCTGGTCAGTTTGTAAAGAAGAGGTTTTATGATGCTGCATGCTAGACCTGTCAATGGTGATGTTGTAGGCCAGAAGTGGAGGCTATGTCATGTGCATTTTCATTGCTTTCCAACTATGGAGAGAGACAAAGGCTATTTGATATCCAATGGATTTGATTTTGGTGGATCTTGAGTCACTGAGTTACTGGTGGTGTGTGTGTGTGTGGGTTAGTTAGAGCTGTGTGTCGGAGCTGTTCACATATAAAAAAATACCCCAAAAATCTGGCTGATCACAATATCATTGCACCGTTGAGGGCCCACTGCCAGACTCCGCGGTTTGCTACTGGCAAAGTGCAGTCCAAAATAGAGGCCGTGAAGGACCACATTTGCCACACAACCAAAACATCAAACCACCTCTTCTGAAATTGTATTTTGTTTTTGTTTTTTCCCTTCATGGCAAGTGAAACCTTGGAGCAAACGACATGTTTCACATCCACGCTTTGCCAGGTCTGCCGTAGTTTGTGGCATATATCGATGTCTATCTATCTATCTATCTATCTATCTATCTATCTATCTATCTATCTATCTATCTATCTATCTATCTATCTATCTATCTATCTATCTATCTATCTATCTATCTATCTATCTATCTATCTATCTATCTATCTATCTATCTATCTATCTATCTATATCTACATCTCTCTCTCTCTCTGTCATGCTCTCTCTCTCTATGTATATATGTGTATGTATGTATATATGTGTATGTATGTATATATGTGTATGTATGTATATATGTGTATGTATGTATATATATGTATATATATATATGTATATATATATATATATATATGTATATATATATGTATATATATGTATATATATATATATATATATATATATATATATATATATATGTATATATATATATATATATATATATCTCGGCATGGTGGTGCAGTGGTCAGTGTGGTTGCTTCACAGCAAAAAGGTCCTGGTTTCGAGCCCCAGGGTAGTCCAACCTTCCCGGGTCGTCCTCTGTATGGAGGTTGCATGTTCTGCCCGTGTCTGCATGGGTTTCCTCCGGGGACTCCGATTTCCTCCCACAGTCCAAAGACATGTAAGTCAGGTGAATTGGCTGTACTAAATTGTCCCTAGGTATGAATGTGTGTGTGTGTGTGTGTGGGTGTGTGTGTGTGTGTGTGTGTGTGTGTGTGTGTGTGTGTGTGTGTGTGTGTGTGTGTGTGTGTGTGTGTGTTTGTGTGTGTGCACCCCGGTATCGGCCATCAGACCTCTGGAGCTTGTTCAGAAAGCTGCAGCTCGTCTGGTGTCCAACCGCCCTAAGTTCTCCTACACAACTCCCCTTCTCATGTCCCTACACTGGCTCCCAGTAGCTGCTCATATCCAGTTTAAGACTCTGGTGCTAGCCTACAGGGCAGTGAAAGGAACAGCTCCTTCATATCTCCAGGCCATGGTCAAGCCCTACACCCCCACCCGGGTGCTGTGTTGCCTCGGGATGCCTGGTTGCCCCGGCTGTCGCTCAAAGGCCCCTGCTGCCGATCGACCCGTCACGGCTCTTTTCTGTCCTGGCCCCACAGTGGTGGAAGGAACTCCCCACTGATGCCAGGACAGCGGAGTCGCTGCCCATCTTTCGGCGCAGGTTGAAAATTCACCTCTTTACGGACTACTACCCTGTTACTTGCTCTTAGCGCTTATTGTCTTCACTCATTTAAAAAAAAAATCTCTTTCTTGCACTTCTACTTCAGCACTGGTTTTGCTCTTAGATGCTTGTTTAGATGCACTTATGACCTCTGATGACTAGTAGTTCTCCTGATTTCCTGCGTTAACTTTGGTGCCAGTCGTTTCCTAACAGACATACTAACATATGCAGGGCATTGATATCTCAGAATATAGAGTTTAAAAACCGGCGGTAATTTGACCGGCCCATGGTTGTTTTAGGTAGGAGTGAAATCTCGGTCGTTCCCGGTCTCACACGATGTCGCAGAATGAGGAGCGCATCGAACCATTCGGAATTCGATTCAGTATCGTCCCACCTGCAGACACGACCAGTTGTGTCTGCAGGTACACCCGACCAAGCCGAGGGTAACACGGGGATTCGAACCGGCGACCCCCGTGTTGGTAGGTAACGCTACACTACTGAGACACTGTGGTGAATATATTTAAAGGGTCAGATGGTGTTTTGGCTGAGGGTTAGTTAGTGGAACGGGATACCATGCAGGTCTTCAGTGATAATGAATAGATTTTTTATGTTTTTATTTTCTATTCAACATAAACACACCGGTGATGTATTATTGACCTTGGTTTTAGTTAGACACTGTACTTCTATAAACCTTTCTATATTATATGTTTTAATTTCACCATTTCAACATCTTTAATTTTACACGGCCCTGCAACAAATATTGATAAATGTAATTAAGTGTTTTTGCCTCTGAACACCTCCTTATCTGAGTTTGTGAGTGCGTTGTGTTTTTAATGACTAAACAAAATGAGCTGAACACAAAGCAATGGACTAATCAGCGTTTAACCAAGTTTATCTTTTTAATGGCTTTTCGTCTCTGTCTTCCTCAGACTCACACGGACTCCAATCAGATGGCAGGTAAAAAGATGAACTGAAGGCTTTAATTGGCTGGGGAGTTTGTCTTATTGGATTGGAGATGGGGGAAAAATAATACACGCCGCCTTCTTGCAAAGGCACACGGACACAAATTCAGTCACACACACGCACACACACACACACACACACACACACACAGACACACACACACATTTACTGACCCACAGGGGTGTCCTTCATTAACCGTCTATAGACATACACTGCAGCTTGTATACATTTATGGCCCATTTGTGGCCAAAAATTGACATTTGTTTTTCCATACTTTCGAAGACCCTCATCGACAATTCTTCCCCCAAGCCCTTGACCATCATTGCTAAACGCCTTAGTTAACCCTTACACCAATCATAATCTAATCTTAATTCTAATCTGTAACATGGACTGTCGAAGAACACCAGCCAGAATTATCTCACTTTGCAAAAACATCCTTACTCTTATGGTAAAAACTGAACAATAAATGCGAACACACACGAACTGAGGAGCTTCCGCAAAGTCAGATCAGACCTGTGGGGTCTGGGTCAGGTGTAGGAGTCTTGGATTAGGGTGAGTTTACCAGGATGGTTTTTACTCCGAAATACATAAATTAGTGGCATGGTGGTGCGGTGGTTAGTGCGGTCGCCTCACAGCAAGAAGGTCATGGGTTCGAACCCCGGGGTAGTCCAACCTTCGGGGTCATCCTCTGTGTGGACTTTGCATGTTCTCTCCGTGTCTGCGTGGGTTTCTTCCGGGTGCTCCGGTTTCCTCCAACAGTCCAAAGACATGTTGGTCAGGTGAATCGGCCGTACTAAATTGTCCCTAGGTGTGAATCTGTCGGCCCTGAGCTGGACTGGCGGCCTGTCCAGGGTGTCTCCCCGCCTGCTGGGATAGGCTCCAGCAGCCCGCGACCCTGATGGGATGAGCGGCTTCGATAATGGATGTAGGGAAGTTTTATATGGATACTTTCCATCTGCTCTATTTTTACTCGATTTCAGCTTCCTCAACCCTACAATCTGTGATAGAACTGCCTTGTTTATAACTTTCTCATTCATTTTCTCATGCTGCTTTGCTTTTCTTCTGCGGTCCGTGTTTTATTTACTGTGGAATCGTTCTTGACAGACTTGAGCACTTTGTGTGTGAAAAGTGAACCGCAAACTAAGACCTGTTCTGCTTTTAAAATCCCTGTCAGACTGACAGCCGGTTTTCATCTACAGGCCAGCACTCCCCCCTAGTGGCTGAAAGAGGTGTTACGCAAAAAGGGCAGAAAATACCCATTTGTCAAAGGTAGAAGAGGGGGAAACATCAAATTAGTCTGGTAATGAGTGGAGAAAAACAAAAAACATAAGAAATCTAAACAAATCATATTTATTTGCATGACTAAAACCATAGTCTCATAACTCAAAACACGTAACTTGTGTTTAGCTGGAAAAAAAAGGGGAAAAAAAACAATACAGTCCATGAATCGGACTGAACAATGCTTTAAAGAACAGATTATTAACTGTATTTCATGGTCTCAACAACAAAAGCAGTGTTTTCAGAGGAATACAGTAAAAAAAAAATATTAAAAAAAAAACAGTACCAGATTTTCACTCTTCAGTTCCTGGTCTGGTGATGACGATGGTGGTGGTCATGGTGAGGATGCAAGGAGTAGGGGTGACAAAGGCGTATGAGTTTAATACTTGTGGTTGACTATCCAAAGATTTTCATTGGGAGTGACAAAGGAGGACAGGATTAGGAACGAGTGTATTAGAGGGACAGCTCAGGTTGGATGGTTTGGAGACAAAGCAAGAGAGGCAAGATTGAGATGGTTTGGACATGTGTGGAGGAGAGATGCTGGGTATATTGGGAGAAGGATGGTGAATATGGAGCTGCCAGGGAAGAGGAAAAGAGGAAGGCCAAAGAGGATGTTTATGGGTGTGGTGAGAGAGGACATGCAGGTGGCTGTTGTGACAAAGGAAGATGCAGAGGACAGGAAGAAATGGAAATGGATGATCCGCGGTGGCGACTCCTAACGGGAGCAGCCGCAAGAAGTAGTAGTAGTAGTAGAAGTAGTTCTTGGTCTGCCATCTCTTGGAGCACACAGGCTATCACGTTGTCATGGAGATAAGCATCCTTTCACATCTGTACTGGGCTTAAACTATATGGAAGTTTGAACCAGTGGTCATTAGCATGACAACATGGTGACCCTGTCTCAACAAATACATTGCACCCTACTGTCTGGCTTAACTGGGTTTTATTGGTGCCTTGGACTGCAGTGGTGCAGATGACGATGTCACTCTAATGCCAGCGCATTAGATGTTCACCATCGTCTCCACCAAACGACTGAATAACTGGGAATGGCTCTTCAGTTCTATCAAATCAGAATCTTAAGCCTTTAAAGGACAGTTGTGTCACAGAAGGCTCTGCTTGGAGGCTTTTGTGATGTAATTCTTCACTCACAAACTCCATTTTACATCTTCACCTGTGTATCTTCTAGCATGAAGAAGAATAGAAGTGAAGAGTTTTACAAAGCCACTTTCAATGACATTTTTTGCTGCTTATTGTTCAAAACCCGCAAAATCTGGGAGATCCAGTTTGACAAATACGTTGTTTGATCAACCATTAACTTAAGTTTCCTGACACCAATTACATATTCAATATATAGCTCCTGCTTTTTCAAAAGTCATTCATTTAATATTCACATAATACAACCAAAGTCAAAGGAAAACAGTAATTTTTTCCCCCCAAAAATTGGGGACGACAGTTCGGAAAGCAAACTGAATACACGGGTGGTGGCAGACCCAGACCCACCGCAGGACTAGACAGAGACCATTTTGGCTCGCTTGGCTTCAGGCTGATCCTTTCCCTCTGGACATGGTGGAGGCTTTGCTCCCTCACAGCCTGATTCATGTTCTGAAAAGAAAGCACAACAATAAAAAAAGCCTTTACAATGGACAGTTCAGGTTCAACTTTATTGTCATACATATTTAGAATACAATGAAATTCTTATGCTCTGGCTCTCTGCCTTAACACAGGGGACACATGGACACAGACCACAAGGACACGCCCTCCTAAGCTAAACAGATGCTGGCCAAGAGGATGGCACAACACAGAAGAGCTAACATATCAGGCCAGGACTCCAGTCTACACCCATCTACAGGCCAGTGGCCACTCTTTCAAGGATGAGGATGTGCACATCCTTGACAGGGAGGAACGCTGGTTTGAACGGGGAGTCAAAAAGGCCCTCTATGTTAAGAGGGAACGACTATCCCTGATCCGAGGGGGTGGGGGTGGGGCAAGAGAATATCTTACAATGCTGCGATCGCAACTATTCCCCAATCCTCTCTAAATAGTACACATTGCCACTGAAACTTTAGTTAATGGTCACGGTAATTTGCACATGAAACTGGTCGTTGGTTTGGTCGTTATGCAACTGTATTGTTTATATGGGTGGGGATACCTAGAATACGTTTAGACTGAAGAGGTCTCTTAGATGAGTGATGAAACATTTCTCCAATAAACATTGTGCCCAGATGAACTGATTCAACTTTCTGGTAAAACCCACCTTATTTATATCTTAGCTTAGCATGAAGGCCTTTGACGGATGCTATGAGACAAAAAGCTGTTCATATTCCCAGCAACTTCACTAAAGAATATAGCAAATTTTCTTTGTGCTAACTAGTTATTGCAGTTACTGCTAGGCTTTATACAGGTTCTCATAAGCAGAGTCAACTTTCGATGCACTCTTGATATTTTGGGGTTGGTCGGTTACCTTGTCTTTGGTTGGGTATCACACATCATCTATATAGAGATCAACAACATGACCTGGATATTATATCCAACACCGCCTGATGAGGAGTGTCAGTGTGTAGCTGAGGGAGCTTCCCTACTAGAGGTAGGCCTACCGTCCTGTGGAGTTGGTGGAGCCCCCTTTTGCTGGGAGCTCTCTGTGGGCGTCTTCACAGTGTAGATTACCCCACTGGCTGTCTTCCTGGTCTCTGACAAAACAACAAGGAGAAGTGAAGCGAGAACTATCAGTACACATTTCTCAAAACTGAAATACTTAATATATAAATGTAGAACTATAAAGTCCAGTTATTTCCAGAATTTTACCTATTTTAATACTTTCTGTATCTATTTTGTTTTAATTTAAAACACTGTGATCATGTTTTGTCATTTTTATATCGGGCCAGAGCGTGTCCCACTACTTGGCTATCAAATTAAACATAAACCTGGTCGTGGGGTTTGGGAGGTCAGTGTTGTCGTGATAAAGGCAGAAAGGCTCTTTTTTAGAGTTGCTCTTGTTAAAAGTAGTAATAACTATGACAATACCTGCATGGAGGAGGACAGAGCGACAGGTGGAGGAGATGGCATCTTTAGCATCTCCCTCTGATAAACCAAACAGCAGCCCTCTGGTTGTAGCAGGGTCAGGGTTACAACACATAATGTAGCATTACTATCACTTGATAAACTGGGTCTCACCTATAGTGGCCAACCTGTAGTATATGGAGGAAGTGGAAAAGAGGGCTCTGATGTCATATCCAGGGACACCACCAAGCCTAGTTCAGATTTATGGACGACACCTGGGTTAAAATTAAATCTCACTGCTGGCCCTGTGCTGGTCTGGAGGCCTGTCCAGGGTGTCTCCCCGCCTGCAGCCCAATGATTGCTGGGATAGGCTCCAGCATCCCCACGACCCTGAGTAAGGATCAGCGGCTTGGATAATGGAATGGAATGGATGTACCACATTTCACTGACCACATTAACTCTGGACAACCACATCAAGTTCACCAGGGAGGATGTGAAAAATGACAGGTTAGCCCTCTTAGACTGTGAAATTGCAATTGATGATGGGGGACATTTGATTGTTGATGTGTACCGTAAACCAACACATACTGATCAGTACTTAAGGTTTTACTCTCATCATCTACTGGAGCACAAACTAGCAGTCATCAGGATGCTGTACCATCAAGCTGACAACGTCCCCACCTACACAGTGGCCAGGGAAGGGGAGAAATCCCACATTAAACGGGCCCTGGTTAAGTGTGGTAATCCTAACTGGGCGTTTGTCAAAGCCAGGAAGACACCCAAACAGTGCACCAGCCAATTGAAGAGAGGAGAAGGAGAACAGCTGTCTAAGCATAAACCAGTGGTGATTCTGTATGTGGCGGGAGTTTCGGAACAGTTGAGATGCATATTTTCCAAACACCATGTCTCAGTTGCTTTCAAACCCCAAAACATGCTGCGCCAGAAATTTGCCCAACCCAAGGACCAGGTCCCTGGCACAAACAAGAGCAATATAGTGTACGCAGTTCAGTGCCAGGAGGATTGTCATGACTTGTACATTGGGAAAACAAAAAAGATGTTGGCCAAGAGGATGGCACAACACAGAAGAGCTAACACGTCAGGCCAGGACTTCGCGGTCTACACCCATCTATAGGCCATTGGCCACTCTTTCAAGGATAAGGATGTGCACATCTGTGATAGGGAGGAATACTAGTTCGAAAGGGGAATCAAAGAGGCCATCTAAGTGAAGAGAGAAGGACCAGCCATGAACCAAAAGAGGGCTTAAGAGTACACCTGTCTCCATTTTACAATGCTGTGACTGCAACCATTCCCAAATCTTCTGTGAAGAGTACACATGGCCTTTGTAACTCTATTTAATGGTCACGGCAATTTGCATATGAAACCAATCAACTGTTTCAGTCGTCATGCCACTGCATTGTTTATAAGGGTGGGGACACCTACAGTCAATTGAGACTGAAGAGGTCACTTAGATGAGTGATGAAACGTATCCGTCAATAAACGTGTCCAGATGAACTGATTCAACTTGCTTTCCTTGACATGACATACAATTTCCATGCAAACTGCAGGACTGCTAATATAGTGCATACAGTACATACTACTGCAGTATTAATAATACGACACATCTCTCATCATCAGCCACTTCTCCAGGGTCGGGTCGCAGTGGCAGCAAGCTAAGTAGGGCACTCCAGACATCCCTCTCCCCAGCAACACCCTCCAGCTCCTCCTCGGGGATCCCAAGGTGTTCCCAGGCAAGCTTGGACATGTAGTCCCTCCAGCAAGTTCTGGGTTTACCTGGGGTCTCCTCCCAGTTGGACGTGCCCAGAAAACCTCCGATAGAAGGCGCCCAGGAGGCATCCTAATTAGATGTCTGAACCACCTCAACTGGTTACTTTCGATGCAAAGGAGCAGCAGCTCTACTCCGAGCTCCCTCCAGATGTCCAAGCTCCTCACCCTATCTCTAATGCTGAGCCCAAACACCCTACGGAGGAAACTCATTTCAACCACTTGTATCCGTGATCTTACCCTTTTGGTCAATACCCAAAGCTCATGACCACAGCTGAGTGTTGGAATGAAGACTGACGGGTAAATTGAGAGCTTTGTCTTCTGGCTCAGCTCTCTCTTCACCACAACAGTCCGGTACAATGTCCGCATTACTGCTGATGCTACACCAATCTGCCTGTCAATCTCCCACTCCATCCTACCCTCACTCATGAACAAGACCCTGAGATACTTGAACTCCTTCACTTAAGGCAACAACTCATCCCCAACCCGGAGGGAGCAATCCACCATTTCCCGGTAGAGAACCATGGCCTCAGACTTGGAGGTCCTGACTCTCATCCCGGCCATTTCAAACTCAGCTGCAAACTGCCGCAGTGCGTGCTGGAGGTCGCATTCTGATGAAGCCAACAAAACCACGTCGTCTGCGAAGAGCAGAGATGCAATTCTCAGGTTCCCAAAACGGACACACTCCTCACCTTGGCTGCACCTTGAGATCCTGTCCATGAATATCACAAACAGAATCGGAAACGTGTTTGACTTTGTGCTGAGAATGCGAACACAGCTCTTACTTTGGTTATACAAGGACCAGATGGCTTGTAGCAACTGCCCCGGTACCCCATACTCCCACAGTACTCCCCACAGAGTGCGCTGAGGTACACGGCCATAAGCCTTCTCCAAGTCCACAAAACACATGTAGACTGGCTGGTCAAACTCCCATGTCTCCCTCAGCACTTCCGCCACGGTAAAGAGTTGGTCCATTGTTCCACGGCCAGGACGGAATCTGCATTGTTCCTCCTGGATCCGAGGTTCGACAGTCGGTCAGAGCCTCCTTTCCAGCACCCTAGAGTAGAGTTTCCCAGGGAGGCTGAGCAGTGTGACGTCCCGATAATTGGAGCACACCCTCTGGACCCCTTTTTATTACTTGCTTACAACACATACACAACATAATACTGCAGCACTACTAGTACAACAAAAAGTACATACTACTAAGTACTATGGTTAGCTGTCATACCTACATGGGGACTATTAGAATAGGTCTAGCTTACTGTTTTAATGTGACCTGGACCAATGTAAAGGATACAAGTTTGCAATGTCATAGGGGCCTCTCAACTCTAGAGGCTGAAAAGAGACAGAAAGAAACCGAGACAGAGATAAAATACTTTGTGAAACATTGAATTTGTATGAGGTATATGAAAACATTTCAACTTTAATTTGAATGTTCTCCCAAATACTACTCTACTTTCACAACATATCTGGCACATTTCAAATTTCAGTACACCAACACACTGTTGATTAGAATTGGCAGAATTCTTGTTTTAAGCTACTGTTGGTTTCATTATTTCTGACAAACTGATGGATGAAAGAGAAATTACGGGATACTTTAAGGTGAAAGAAAATTGTCACCAACCTTCTCAGCAGCACTGGAGACGATCACATTCTGTAAGAGATGATTCAGTTTAAAAGACAGACTGTATATACAGATGACACAACTTGACTAAGCTAATATTCACTATGTAACACATTAGCACAAAACACAACAGCCATCAACAACAACTTAGTTTTGTATAGCTCCTTTTAAGGAACCCAAGTACGCTTTACACTAGATTATTAGTTATTCCCAGGTCTCTGTTGGTTACAAAGGGTGATCGGGCTTTTGCTGTTAGAGCCCCCACACTGGAACACTCTTCCTGCTGAGCTAAGGTGACCTAAGAATTTAGCTTCTTTTAAATCTCGTCTTAAAACTTTTCTTTTTATGAAAGCTTTTACAAATGTTTGATATTTGTTTTTATTTTTACTCTTATTTGATCTTACTCTTATTCCTGCCTTGTCTGGTTTTATCCGGGGTTTTTTGTGAAGCACTTTGTAACATTGTTTTAGAAAGGTGCTATATAAATGAAATTATTATTATTAGATTAAAAAAAAAGATGAAGCCTTTAAAAGTGTCCCTAGATTCCTGACAAAATAAATTTCCTCTTCCCCACCATCTTCTCTCTCTCTCTCTGGTTTTAGAATATAACACAACACACTGTATAGATGGTACAGGTTAGAGTTTGTTGCAATCACACGTACGCGCGTGTATACACACACACACACACACACAGTAACAGAAAGTGCGTGAGACTAGCTGAATACCTTTCCCTTGCTTCTGTCCATCAGGGAAATGGAATTAGTGATAGTGTAGCGTCGCAGAGTGGAGTCTCTGATGGCTGGGGCATAGACAATCTCAAACACTAGACCTCTGTCTATTGCCTGGAAAAACACACAAATATACAGAACTCAGACAAAGCACACACACACACAATAAGAGAAACCCATAAAGCATTTCAGCTGCAAGTGAGAGCTGCTGACTTACAGTATTGACTGACAAACAGTAACAACAACAGCAATAATAAAAGCAATAAAATATGACCTTTTATTATTATTTTTATTATTGATACTACTTACTACTGCCACAATACAAATTGAAAATGAATGACAATAAATCCCACCCCATTAATTGGAGCCCTCTTGAAGTAGAAGGGCAGCTTCTCTGTCACTGTTATGCAGATGATGTCAACATCAAATGCCATACAGGCTGCCTACAAACAGACAGACAGACAGACAGACAGACAGACAGACAGACAGGTGTGATAATACCCTGGAAACAATAGATGATCGATTTGATGACATGTTTAACAGAAAATGTCAAACACAACACATCTAATTTATGAATGCTGGGATTCTTTGAGACCCTTTCACACCCACATACCTCAAGGAAAATGCTGTGCCCTACTCAGGACCTATTTCCTAACATTTTGAGCCACAGAATCTTTCTAACAAAAGGAGATTACAGACTTTTATTTGAGCATGAAAGGGGTGGAATACCAACATCCCGCTCCATTTAGTCCAATTCCATTCACCCAGCATTCTTACTGAATTTAAGGCTTCTGTTGTTGGAAAAAAATGATAACTATGAATGATTCCATACACTACATGATTAAATTCAACTATTACGTCAAACTCAAAGGACAATAACTGCAAGTAATAAATGAATAAATAAATAGTTGGTGCAGCAGTGGAATGTAAACCATGAAATAGATTTTATCAATTTAACTATTTCTGTTCATAATAACGACAGATCTTCATGCTCCGTTTAGGCATTAAAAATAGTTTGATTGTTGCTTCAGTGGGATATTTTATAGACAAAAGGGATTTTAAAAGCACACTGTTAAGTACTAATGATATGTATGTGGATGATGATGCTAAATTTTGTGCTAATTTTCCAAGTGCACCATTCAGACAAACACGTTTCAAATACTGAGACATTTGTGTTGGTGTTTGGGGCTCTGCACTGTCCCTTAATGGATCCAAAGTGTCTTACATGGAAGAGTTTCTCAGATGTGGGCTGAAGGGCCAGTAAGTCATAGGCTCTGTACTCAGCAGCATTTGGTCTCTGAGGACAACACAGAAAAATATACGTCTTACTTAGTAAGTAAAAACAACTTAAAGAGTTAAGTTTAGGAGTGGGGAAAAGTCAATGTGTAAAAGACCCTTTCTGTTCTAAAATCTCAAAGAATTAAAAGAAGTGGCTGGTTTGTTTCCAGCTCTGATACAGCTCTAGGCTGCATTAAGACAAATATTATGTTTTACCTGATAGTTTAGTCAAAGGTAAAGAAGATGTAAGACTCACAAAGAGACTTGGTTCTGAGGCCACGATGGTCAGTCTGTTCAAAACTTTGATGGGTCTGGATTTACCCTGAGAAGTCAGAGACAGTGTGCATGAGACACTAGTTATATTTCCATCCAAATGTTGCAGCAATTTTAAGTGGATTTCCTAAAATTCAGCAAAACCAAATGTGAATCAGTTTCCATCAACTACTGTTGTGCAAATATTCTGAAGAAGGCACAACAGATTTGTTTTTCTTTCGAATTTATGGCCTCTCCATTCAGGGCTTCTTATGCTTATATGCAAAATGCACATTAAAAACAAAACCAGGTGGATAGAAACCCACTAAATTTAAGAGTGAGAGAGCAAGTGAGGACCACATTCTGGTAGTGCAATGCAACCAGGGTAAAGTCCTGCAGGTCAGCACCAGTCATGTAAACAGAATTCATTCAACTGTGAATTTAAAATATGGCTATGTTTAAGTAAACAAGACATAACGTATAAGCTTCCATCACTAATATCACATCCCTACCTGTATGATTGGGAGATTGTCAAACAGTTCTGACACAGGTGTTGGTTTGGGTATTCCCTGCTATTAATAGATACGTCCAGTTAGTAGGCATAGTTCACGTTAACGGCAAAACACTGACAGAGCACCTAAAGTAAAATGAAATAAGAGATGAATGGCTTTGCGTGCAAACCTGTGTTTTCTTCGGTGCCAGCTGATACTCATGATTGATTGCCACCGTGGAGTAACCCACTGCAACATGAAAACACCATAGAGGTAGTTAGCAATGTGTATGTTAGCGCACAAAGAGGGGGCCAGTGACTCATTGCTTAAATCCAGGGCCAAGCCATCTTTGTAAAAACAGTTGCAATATACGATATTTGACACAACGGACCATCTCTGATCAGCACGTAGTCGTCATTTGGTGCGAACTAGCTAAATTAGCAACGAGGTAACGTAGAGATGTGCAGCCTGCGTTACCCCCCAACCCCCTAAAAAAACCCCCAAAAAAACAAAAAACATTCACTGTCTACCGCTGTAATGTAGAATATAAAGTATAGTTACGGTGCGCCGCTGTCTCTATCAAACTCTCTAATCGCTTCTTGTCCGTTGTGTACTTGATGTTTAGGTCCATGAACACAGACATGTCTCCGCCAGTTCAGCGACACGCGGGGCCGAACGGTCTGACGGGAAGTGTGGTTCTGCTGGAAAACGCGCATTTCCGAGTCCTTCCGCTGAAGGAGGCGACGGCTCCCAAGCACCCCGACCTGACCACGCAGTAATGTTAAATATGGAGGGTTAAGTCGCCCTTTCTTTAAACAAACGTCAATTCATATAACAACGAATGCGATATTTTTTTGATGTATCTTTATTGCGAACATGTAAAAAAACATAAATGCAAAACAATAATAATTACAATAAAAGGAAATTAACAATAAACATACACAATTGATTTAAAATGACAGGATGGGCTCAAATTTAAGTAATATTGATCCTCTACGTCTTGATGCCAGGTCCCCATGTCTAATGTATTTAACCTTGGCCTTCATAAGGTTGCACAGCTTATTACGCTTATGGGGCGGGGTTACAAAGACCCGCCACTACGAGCGTCACCTGCTTCACTTAGGTCCTCAGATGTGTTATTTAAAGAGATCTCCGTCTGTTTCGACACGTGTTTTCTCTTAAACCGAGAGTGATTCATTAGTTCACTATGAGCGGACGTGGCAAGGGAGGCAAAGGACTCGGAAAAGGAGGCGCCAAGCGCCACCGCAAAGTGCTTCGCGATAACATCCAGGGCATCACTAAGCCCGCCATCCGCCGCCTAGCTCGCCGTGGCGGAGTGAAGCGTATCTCCGGTCTGATCTACGAGGAGACCCGCGGAGTCCTGAAGGTCTTCCTGGAGAACGTGATCCGTGATGCCGTCACCTACACCGAGCACGCCAAGAGGAAGACCGTTACCGCCATGGACGTGGTCTACGCCCTGAAGAGACAAGGTCGCACCCTGTACGGTTTCGGCGGTTAAGCGCTCAACGACCCAACGACTACTTAAACCAACGGCTCTTTTAAGAGCCACCCACAACTCCAAAGAAGTGCTGTATTGCTGCAATCAAAAAGTGGTTTTCATATTTTGACTAGTATTTGTTGTAACACGACGTATACGTTTAGTCAGTTGAGCAACATCTGCGAGTATGATACATGTAAAAATGACGGCTTACAGAAGACAACTGGAGCCTACGGATGGTCTACGCGTTTATTCAAGGCTTCACTAATGAGAGGAAACACGGAAATATGTAATTGACAGCAAACCTGGCTGGTCTAAAGCCGTCAGTGTGTTGAGAGTAATACTTCGTGTGGAATTAAGGCAGGAACTGATATAGGTGAAGTTACTGTTGCGGGTAACCTTAAATCCCACGTGTTTTCTTTCTGGCTATGTGTGACTGGTGGTTGGCAGTATACTAAGGACCTCACACATCTTCTCAACCCAGAGGTTAATTTAAGAGCCACCCACAGCTCCTAAAAGCGCTTTTTTAAATCGTTGCATTTAAGAAGCGGTTTCCATTTTTTGAATTTAGCTTTCGCTCTTTCGAGCGTGCTAACAATGAGATGCGCTGAGTGAAAACTGCGTGTAAATCCTGTGGAGTTAAAAATAAAATAAAGGGGCACACGAGTAAATGTACGCCTACTGACAGCATAGGCGTTATTTAAGGGTACAGCAGTGGGGAGAGGGGCGACCGCTATGTTAACAAAAGTGTAACTGACAACAAAAATGGTTGTCATTAATTTGTGTTCTCGTGCAAGTGTGGCTTTCTTTGTTTCCCACGGAACTAAAAAGGTCGGAACTGTTGGTCTGGGGACGGTTATTGTTGCAGGACAATGGAATCCGGCATTTTTATCTGGCTCTGTGCATTCGGTTGTTTGCGACATGCTATATATATATATATATATATATATATATATATATATATATATATATATATATATATATCCCTTCCTTTGGTAGTAAGCGCATTGATGCTATTGTTTGGATAGACTTGACGTTTTTTGTGACTAATGTGTCAAATGTGAAATATTGTGTACAGTGAGTAAATAACTGTCCATATGAGTAGATTTTAACTGTTTTATTAAATTTCAATATTTAAGTTGTAGTTAAGTTCGTGGTAAGGGCGGCACGATGGCGCAGTGATTGGCCTCACAGCAAGAAGGTCCCGGGTTCGAGCCCCGTTGCAGTCCAACCTTGGGGGTCGTCCCGGGTTGTCCTGTGTGTGGAGTTAACATGTCCTCCCCGTGTCTGCGCGGGTTTCCTTCGGGTGCTCCGGTTTCCTCCCACAATCCAAGGACATGTAGGTCATGTGAATCGGCCATAATAAATTGTCCCTAGGTATGGATATATGTCGGCCCGGTGATGGCCTGGCGGGCCTGTCCAGGGTGTCTCCCTGCCTGCCGCCAAATGACTGCCAGGATAGGATCCAGCACCCCCGCGACCCTGAGAGCAGGATAAGCGGTTTGGATAATGGATGGATAATTTCATTGTTCATAAGAGTTGGAACATTCATTCATCTAAGAGTTGGAACATTCCTATCTGACGTAGAAGGTGGTTAAGGTCTTGGCATTAGAATCCATTTCTAATATCTCTATCATTCATACCATTGTTCATACCTGATTGGTCAAGTTTTGAAACTATCGTCAATATAATGAAACTTATAGCAACTATTTTACATCGCTGTCACACCCCATCCTGTTTCAGTCTTGTTAGCCGAAAAGAGAATTGAGCAGGACCCCCACGTTGAGACCATTATTAAGTGTATGTACAACTCGTTTAAGAACACTGATAAGGCCGCTAAGGTAAAGTAAACCTAACTTCTACGTCTGTCACTGCGACCCCAGAAAAAGCTTTTTAAGAGCCACCCACATCTTCTGGAATGAGCGGATGTTAAAATGTTATACTTGGACATATTCTGCGCGGGCTAAATATCAACAAGGCTATCTAAAGCAGATGTATCTGTTACCACAGTAGGTACACAGTCTTATCATACCATGGTAGGACGTTTTGGTAAAATAAAGTTGTTCTCTATATGGCCATGATAAAGATAGAGGTCTGAAATAAGTCACGCAATCGCGCCCTTGTGTAACGTACAAACTTCTACTGGAGTGTTTGTTGTGCTTTATGGCAATATTGCGGCCGATCAAAATGAAAACATTTTCATAAATAATGTTCTGTATTTCTTATATTTCAATAAAGAGGAAAACACAAGTGCATCTTTTCATAAGGTTGCAGAGCTCATTATACACATGGATTTGAGGTTACAAAGAACCGCCCCTCCGCGTACAGTATGCTTCACTTAGGTCCTCAAACGGGTGATATAAACCGATCTCTGCCTCTAACGACACTTTTTGAGTATTAGCAGTGAAAGATAAGTCACCATGAGTGGGCGTGGCAAGGGAGGTAAAGGACTCGGAAAAGGAGGCGCCAAGCGCCACCGCAAAGTGCTTCGCGATAACATCCAGGGCATCACCAAGCCCGCCATCCGCCGCCTGGCTCGCCGTGGCGGAGTGAAGCGTATCTCCGGTTTGATCTACGAGGAGACCCGCGGAGTCCTCAAGGTCTTCCTGGAGAACGTGATCCGTGATGCCGTCACCTACACCGAGCACGCCAAGAGGAAGACCGTCACCGCCATGGACGTGGTCTACGCCCTGAAGAGACAGGGTCGCACCCTGTACGGCTTCGGCGGTTAAGCGCCCAACCACCTGAAACATCTTTTTAACCCAACGGCTCTTTTAAGAGCCACCCACAACTCCAAAAGTGCTATATAACTGCATTCGGAAAGCGGGTTTCCATTTTCGACTTAAATAGTTGTATTTTCGGAGTTATAACATGGTTTGTCAGCTGAGTAAAACCATCTGGAAGTATAATACAAGTAAAAACGGCGCATAGGAGTTAATTTGGGCCTATTGATATCGCGTTTATTCAAGGCTCGACCAGTTGGGGGTAGGGGAATAGGAAAATTCATAACTGACAGCAAACCTGGCTGGTCTTGTTTCTTCTCATTAATGTGTTCTCTGCTGAGTAATATTTCGTGTGGAATTAAAGTAGGAACTGATTGGGGTAAGGTTGTGGGAAACATTAAATCCTACGTTTTTCTTCTCTCCTGGCTTTGTGTGGCTGGTTCTTGCCAACATGCTAACGACCTCAAACATCTTCTCAACCCAAAGGCTCGTTTAAGAGCCACGCACAGCTCCTAAGAGTGCTTTTGTTAAAGTTGCATCCTGATCCTTGAAAGATTGGCCACTGGTCTATATGTGGTGGTATATGGGTGTAGACTGTGGAGTGCTGGCCTGACATGTTGGCTCTTCTGTGTTGTGCCATCCTTTTGGCCAGTGTCTGTTTGGGTTCCCCGATATACAAGTCACAGCAACCCTCCTGGCACTTAAACCCCCCTCCCCGAGGTTTCTTCCTATCTTTTCCCTCCCTGTTAAAGGGTTTTTTTAGGGAGTTGTTCCTTATCCAAAGCGCGGGTCTAAGGATAGGATGTTGTGTTACTGATATTATAACAATATTGGGCTATACAAATAAAGTTGACTTGACTTAACTGCGTACACTTCATTACTCTGTTTGTGCCGGGAGACCCGATCCCTGGGACGGACCAATTTATGGCGCAGCATGTTTTGGGATTTGAAAACAACTGAGACACGGCGTTTGGAAACTGGCGTCTCATCATCCTCTGGAGCACAAACTAGGAGTCATCAGGACGCTGCACCACCGAGCGGACAACGTCACCACCGACACAGCGGCCGGGGAAGGGGAGAAAACCCATATTAAACAGGCCCTGATTAAGCGCGGCTAACGTAACTGAGCGTTTGTCAAAGCCAGGAAGACGCCTAAACTGTCCACCAGTCGACCAAAGAGAGGAGAAGGACAACAGCTGTCTAAGCATAAACCAGTGGTGATTCCGTAAGTGGTGGGAGTTTCGGAACAACTGAGACGCGTATTTTCCAAACACCGTGTCTCAGTTGCGGTTGTTCCATTTTTAAGAAGCGATCAAAACAAGGATACCATGTTTACATTAGTTTAGGTTGTTTATTTATGTTGCTGCCACACGGCCAAGGCTAGTGTGATTTGTTTTCGGTACAATTTGTAAAAAACAAACAAACAAAAAACTGCAGCACAATACATTCATGCCCAACAGCAGACCCTACACATACGTATTATCAGTGAACGTGTCACACAAAACCACGTGATAGGTGAATGGCACGTGATGGGGTGGGCGGTTACAAAGACCCGCCACTTGGTGCACCGCATGCTTCAATTAGGTCCTCAGATGGGTTATTTACATAGAACTCGGGTCTTTTTCAACATAACTCTGCTTGTATAACAGAAAGGAACAGATTCATCATGAGTGGACGCGGCAAAGGCGGTAAAGGACTCGGAAAAGGAGGCGCCAAGCGCCACCGTAAAGTACTTCGTGATAACATCCAGGGCATCACCAAGCCCGCCATCCGCCGCCTGGCTCGCCGTGGCGGAGTGAAGCGTATCTCCGGTCTGATCTACGAGGAGACTCGCGGCGTCCTGAAGGTTTTCCTGGAGAACGTGATCCGTGATGCCGTCACCTACACCGAGCACGCCAAGAGGAAGACCGTTACCGCCATGGACGTGGTCTACGCCCTGAAGAGACAGGGTCGCACCCTGTACGGCTTCGGAGGTTAAATTCAAAGGTTAAATCGCTAAACCCAACGGCTCTTTTAAGAGCCACCCAAAAGTTACAAAAGAATTATTTCCATGTCGTTGCATTTCATAAAGACGCTAATCGGAATTAGGGCAGTCATGTCTGCCCAGTAAAACGACATGGCTGCAGTTAACTACTGCTATAGCCACTCATACAGGCTAACGTGAATGGAAAGTCAAACTACAACGATAATGAGTAGAGCACGTAAATAGGAATAAACATTTAACACAGTATTCAGAAGGTATAAGTATACAAGTGCGCAAAGTCCGTATATGTTATATATAGTTATTAGTATATGTCACAGTATACATCTATGAACGTATGTTGAACATTTTCACATTGGTTTTCGTCAAATTCTTGAGAATTTGGGATTATAACTACCCATTAAAATTGGGGGGGAAACGTGTTTGGTGGTTATTTGAGTTTTGATTATCTATTCATCACCAGTAATTAGGAGGACTTTATCACAATAAACATACCTATCAATCCCCAATCTGAACTATAATCTATTGATTAATATAATATACTACCATGCTATTTAATCAATCTATACGTAGGTCAGTGTCGATTTAAATTTCTTTCGTTTGCTTCTGTTCAAACTCGGTGGGGCGTGAGAAGCAGACGTGAAGGAGGCGGCCTTTAGTTTGAATGTTAAGCGGGTTTTCACAAAGCTTCTTTCCACCAATAAGGATCTGTCAAAATGCGCATGCCCTTGGTTGAGACCAATCTGCGCATGACTCTAGCTCTGGCTATATAAACACGGCGTTTCCCCCGTACCATTCAGTCTTTAGTAAGGAAAGTCGATTCTGTGTCTACTATGGCGAGAACAAAGCAGACGGCCCGCAAGTCCACTGGTGGCAAAGCGCCCAGGAAGCAGCTCGCCACCAAGGCTGCCCGTAAAAGCGCTCCGGCGACCGGCGGTGTGAAGAAACCTCACCGCTACAGGCCCGGGACCGTCGCTCTCCGAGAGATCCGTCGCTACCAGAAATCCACCGAGCTGCTCATCCGAAAGCTGCCCTTCCAGCGGCTGGTGAGGGAGATCGCCCAGGATTTCAAGACCGACCTGCGCTTCCAGAGCTCCGCCGTCATGGCTCTCCAGGAGGCCAGCGAGGCTTACCTGGTCGGTCTGTTCGAGGACACCAACCTGTGCGCCATCCACGCCAAGAGAGTCACCATCATGCCTAAAGACATCCAGCTGGCCCGCCGCATCCGCGGAGAGCGCGCTTAAGCTCCGTCACCTGACCAAACCTGCAACGGCTCTTTTAAGAGCCACACACATGTCATTCAAGAGCTCTCCGCATCCTGCCGTTTGATACTCGTATGTCAATCATTTTACTTTCATCACAGGGATATTATCAGACATTGGTTTACAGCGAGATCTTAAGTCAGCGCCCCAGCAGTAACTGAGTAACCCACCATATTGTTGACTAGTCCGGTGTTCAGAAAAAAATAATGTGAGGCTTCATCTGATGTTTCACAACATAGCTCTATAACACATCAATGTAGGTGAAATTACAATTTTAAAGAACACTCGCTATCCAGTGTGTCGTGATATGGCTGAACTAGTTCAGGATTGGGTTTGTCTGAAAATTGAGAGCGTGACAATGGCATATCCGTCTTTCCTATTAAGCTAAAAGTACCTCATGTACTTTAATTCCGTATGACATTCGTTAATCAGGACTAAAGGAATGTTGGTGATGTAGATTTTGTTTTGGCAACGTTCAATTACAGTTTAAAGGAATACCAACACTAACTGATAGAATGAAACAATTCAAGAATCTAATAAGAAAAAAATCCTATAAACTCTTTGGTTTTGGATTTTATCTGCCACAGGCTGGAAAACATTGTCAATCTTTATTAAATCAGATATAAACTGTTATTTTTAAATCAAGGAAATGCAACTTATGTCATCAATTTTCTCTAGCGAAGACGGTCTGGAGGCGTGTATGTCAGAGTGACGTTACGACACAAGCTCTGATTGGCTCTTTTTAAAATAATCTCCATTGGTGGAGAGCTCGTTTCAAATTCAGCAGCTGAAGACTCTTGTCTGATTGGTCCGTGTTTTAGCTGTGTATCTCTGTGTATAAATACCACCGGCTGTCAGACGGAACTTCATATTTCAGCGTTAGGCTGGACGAAGTGTTTCAAATATGAGCGGAAGAGGCAAGACCGGCGGAAAAGCAAGAGCCAAGGCCAAGACCCGGTCATCCCGGGCCGGGCTTCAGTTCCCTGTGGGCCGTGTTCACAGACTCCTCCGTAAGGGCAACTATGCGGAGCGTGTCGGTGCCGGCGCCCCGGTCTACCTGGCGGCTGTGTTGGAGTATCTGACCGCTGAGATTTTGGAACTGGCTGGAAACGCCGCCCGGGACAACAAGAAGACCCGCATCATCCCTCGTCACCTGCAATTGGCCGTCCGCAACGACGAGGAGCTTAACAAGCTGCTGGGTGGAGTGACCATCGCTCAGGGCGGCGTGCTGCCCAACATCCAGGCTGTTCTGCTGCCCAAGAAGACCGACAAGCCCGCCAAGAAGTGAATGTACACACTGCCTTGCTCCCAACAACCCAAAGGCTCTTTTAAGAGCCACACACTCACTGATAGAAATCAACGTTCCTGTTAAAACCTGGCACTTTTTTTTTGTTTAACAGCAGATTAGTACTGTTGACTGAGACTGAATAGGCTTGGGAGAAAACCAATTAAATACTGTTTCTTTTCTCCAGATCATGTTTATATGAGTTCAACCAACTTATAGTAAAAAAAAAATAATCCAAAAACAAAAAAAGTTGTATTTCTATTCAAAAAGGATTCATACAATGACTTATCTTCATTAGTGATGAGCAAAGCAGTTCGTTATAATATATTGAATAATTAGAATCAGTTTATTAACTTTTCTCATAGGTGTCTGGTATCTGGCGTCAAGACGTTAGCAGCAGATCCTTAAAGTTGTGTAACTTATGAGGTGGGTCTCCATGGATCGGACTACTTTTTTCCCAGCACACTCCACAGATGGTCGATCAGATTGAGATCTGGGTAATTTGGAGTCCAAGGCAACACGTTGAACTCTTTGTCATGTTCCTCAAACCATTTCTGCACAATTTTATGAAGTGTGGCAAATTGCAATATTCTGAAGGTAATCTGACAACTGGCTGAAAGAGGCCACTGCCCATCAGGGAATACTGTTGCCATGAAGAGGTTTGCTTGGTCTGCAACAATTTTAAGTAGGTGGTACATGTCAAAGTAACATCCACATGAATGCCAGGACCCAAAGTTTCCCAGCAGAACTTTGCCCAGAGCATCACTGCCTCCACTGGCTTGCCTTCTTCCCATAGTGCATCCTGGTGCAATCTCTTCCTCAGGTAAATGATGCACACACACCCGGCTGTCCACATGATATATACTACTTGGTACAAAAAGTAAGGAAATTTGTGTTCAATAGATTATTTCTTTGTTGTAGCAATGCTTCTTGGCAATAAATCTTATACCGTTGGAAAGTATGTTTATTTCCCTTTTAAATGGGGCCACATTTGTAAAGAACATGCATTTGTGGGATGAGCAGCAGAGCTCATCTTCTCTGCCAATGCCAAACAGCTTATTTTGCTGTTGCTATTGACTCTGTTTGTTTTGAGCTTCTGGTACCCCAGGTGCTCACAATCAGGTGCCTGATATAAGATTTATTGCCAAGAAGCATTGTTACAACAAAGAAATAATCTACCAAACACAAATTCCGTTACTTTTTGTGCAAAATGTATATATAATCCAGTGAGTCAAATTCTTTGAGACAGTACAAGCCTGTTTTCAAGCCAGTTATATACATATAAACGTGATTAATTAGACCACCTTCCATTGCTTCATGGTCCAGCTCTGATGCTCATGTGTCCATTGCAGGCACTTGTGTCCATTTTTGGTGGTGGACAGGAGAATGCATGGGCATTAGTGGTTTTAATGTTTTGGCTGATCAGTACACACTTAGTAACACACACACACACTCACACACACACATATATATATATATAACTTTGTTAAAAGAAACACTCAACGATAGGAAAAGTGCTTAGCAAATAAGGAGGAAAATAATCCTGTGATTCAAGTAAATTCTTTATGATACAGTACAAGCCTGTATCATACCAAGCAATCATCAGCTGATGACTGAAATATACTTGTACAGTCTCATAAAGAATTAACTTGAATCACTGGATAATATATATATTAAGATAGATGCAGGAAAAAATCTTTAATTCACAGCAGTACAAGCCTCTTTCGTGTGTTACGCACTCATCAGCTGCCAAGTTGGCTATCACTTTTCAGGCAACCAGCACAAAATAGTTACTAACAATTATTATTATTATTATCATTGTTATTATTGTTATTATTATCAAACCCATTCCTGCCACCCAATGACTACTGGGATAGGCTCCAGCATTCCCACGACCCTGAGAGTGGATAATGGATGAATGGATTGTTCCTTGTGTTTTACAATGTTTACATGTTTTTTTGCTGATTTTATCCATACTGGTCTCACATGTTAAAGATACAGTTGACAGGAGTTTCTCTAACTCTTTTGATACATGAGATGACAGAATTAATTGATGTCACCAAGCTTTAACATAGTCATGCCCAATCCAAACCAGTGAGAGAACAAACAAATACATCATGCAGAAATGTCTCATTTGTAAAACTTAATTCGCTTTCTTTTTTCTTTTCAAAGTCATTAGGGTGTTCACAAAAGCTGCGATAGCTTATAGTAAGAAGGCAATAAAGGAAACACATTTTCAGGGGCTTTACGTATATACAAATATAAATGCATTAAACACTCCGGATTAAACGAAAATTGAATAACTTGCTACATTTGTTTTATTGTCAACATATTTGGATAAATAACACGTCCATCAAGCCAGAAGTTATTCCTGTTCAAAAGAGTCAAGATGTCTTGGCGCCGTAGATCACTGCCAACATGAGTGTGTTTACCATCATCCAAAGAAGCTTTATTTAAAACAAAACACATTACAACAGAACACATTTTTTTCATTTGATCAACGCAACAGATATGTTGGCTCAATGATTAATGTGTACTAGTCAGGATGTAATGAAGTTTAAATAGTTTTAAGCTATAAGAAAGTGGAAATGTTGTGTTGTGGTGGCACTACAATGAGGTTTGTGCCTCTCCACAACCAAAGAGATTGAGTGTTCAACGACTTAAACAGCTTTAAGATGAAGAGACACGGGTCTGTTTGCTGCTAAGTTTATAACGGATACTGAATTTCACTATCTTACATGTGTTTTAGTTGTTTTTTGTCGAGGAGAAAACACAAGAGGAGAAATCATTTCAGCAGCGAGGACACAAGCCTTGCAGAATGAGTCTGCATGGTTCTCGTGTTGTGTTTAAGTCCAGCCTCCTGCACCGCCTTCACCAATAGACGCTCACATCTCTCCCGAGTCGACGAACTGCACCGCATTTTCAAAATGGCCGAAGAAGCTCCTGCACAGGCTGCCGCTGCCGCTCCGGCGAAAGCTCCCAAGAAGAAAGCTCCCCGTCCCAAGAAGGTCGGCCCCAGCGTCGGAGAGCTCATCACTAAGGCACTGGCCGCCTCCAAAGAGCGGGGAGGGATGTCTCTGTCTGCCATTAAGAAGGCTCTGGCTTCAAGTGGCTACGACGTCGAGAAGAACAACGCCCGCGTTAAAGCCGCCTTGAAGGGTCTCGTCACCAAAGAGACGGTGGTCCAGATGAAAGGCGTCGGGGCTTCCGGATCCTTCAAACTCAACAAGAAGGCAGTGGAGGCGAAGACTACGAAGCCTAAGAAAGCTGCTCCAAAAGCGAAGAAGCCGGCGACCAAGAAAGCCGCTGCAGCAAAGAAGCCCAAGAAAGCAGCACCCAAGCCCGCAGCCAAGAAGTCCCCTAAGAAGGCTAAGAAGCCGGCGGCGGCGGCTGCAAAGAAAAGCAAGGCCACCAAGAAAGTGGCCAAGAGTCCGAAGAAGGCGGCCAAAAAACCCGTGGCAGCCAAGAAATCCCCAGCCAAGAAAGCTGCGAAGCCCAAAGCGACTAAAGCAAAGAAGGCCGCATCCAAAAAGTGATTTGTTGTTCACCTGAACTGTTCAAACCCCAAAGGCTCTTTTAAGAGCCACCCACATCTTTCCATGAAAGAGAGTTTATCAGTATTTCTAACTTAAATATACCCTACAGGTACGTGTTTTTCTATTTGCTGTTATTTTTGATAGAATGGTTGTATCTTCTGATACATGATTTATGACTTGTAATGAAATTGGAATATAAACTTTGACTTGTGAAGAGTGTCATTGAATGACGTTAAGTAAAAAAAAGTTAATATGGAAACATGTTCGGTCTGTCGTCTGTGTTTATAAGGTTATATGGGTCAACTTGGGCCTCAAACAATGTAAAGCAAGTTCAAAACTAGCATGTTGTACCATTCCTTGCATAACTTGACCTGGACCTGTTTGATGCTGAACCAAATGATTTATTAAAACAACGGCATCTTCAGTGGAAGAGCATCTTTTTTCTGCGAAACAGTGCCCCTAAATCTTCCAACTGGCAGCTGTTAAAATCAACAGTCTCATTCCCAAAGTCTACAACTTCTTGACCTACGGTCGTTTTTATGGTCTGAATTTTCTGTATCTGTTCATTCATCTTTATACTTACCGAGTAGAAAAAACGCAATGGGCTTTGGGATCGTCGCATAAAATGACGTCAGCGGGCCAACGTAACATGACAATGGCCGCCGCTCGGCACATATGGACGCTTGGTCAGGACCCCTCTTCGTCACTTTGAAACGCTCTGGGTACCCCATTTAGCGTCAGCTTTCAACGTGGAGGGTAGTCCGAACACCTTAAGTATTCTCTTCAACAGAAAATGTATAAAATTGTGAACTATTGTAACATAGGGAACTTGAACTACCCTCCACGTTGAAAGCTGACGCTGAAGGGGTACGCAGAGCGCTGCAAAATTGACGAAGAGGGGGGTACCGACCAAGCGTTCATATGTGACGAATTGGACGTGAGACTGTGTGAGCCGGCAGCCCTTAAACTTTAGGTTAATCGGCAGCTTGGACTCACGACACTGAAGCAGTGTATTTTATGTAAGGTGTTTCTTACATTATTTTTCATCCAAAATATGTGACGATGAACCCACGGGTGCCGGCATGTCGCCGCGAATAGCGCACACATGCTCTTTTGTTCAGCGTCTACCCATCCCTCGCTAAAGTCACGTTCACGAGTCCCACCCTCCTAAGCGGCGACTTCTTAACGCTGCGGCCTCTACCCCGTGCACCGAGACGTCCTGAGTCATTCATCCTGGAGATATATACCCACTGTAATCTGGGAGCTATTATCGGTATCAGAATTATGTTTATTGGCCATGTAGGTTCGCACTACATGGAATTTGACTCCGGCTTCACGGCTCTCCGTTTGCAGATAATATATCACGAGATACACACATTGACGTTAACACGTCACTTACTACCTGCCTGGGGTAGATGGACATGAACAGTATAGTATATACAAAATGTCTGAATTTATTTGACAATTAAGTAATTAGACAGTTAATTAAGCAATCTCACACAAGAGGGTTTGCTTTGCCGTCATTATTTGCACGACAGTGGTCGGCAAAGATAGGCGGTTCGGTAGAGGGGTGGGGGTGCACATGACAACGGTAGACGCTAGGTGACAGTAGAGTGCTTGAATCCTGTTGACAGCGGCTCAGGGAGGGGCGTCCGTAGGCAGACCACTGATTGGTCAGAGATAACTTGAACAGCTCTGTTTACAACCAGGAAATACTGAAGCGAGACTCGTGAAACGTGTGTGGTAGTTGGTCGTCAACCCATGTTCATTTTCTTCAGCGAATCTCTTAGTTACACTTATATTGTTCATGTGAAGCAACAATTCGGGTTGGCCTTGTTAATATTATCATTATTATTATAAATAAAACACTCGTGTGGGGCGAGAGAGGAAAAGAAAAGAGAGAGGAACAACCACAAGCGATGGGCGGGTCTTGGCCGTGAGGCGGTACTTCCTGTCAGTTTGACCGTATGTCAGACACGTAGGTCCCGCGCTAACAGCCGCGCGCTGTAAGGGAGAACATTAGCGTGTTCAGAGCTGGTGGTAACTGAAGCGCATTTGTAAGGGGTGTCACACCCAGACTTCCCAGTGATCATGGCAGCAGTGACTGTAGCTAGGTAGTTATTTCATATGGAAACAAAGTAAATTGGCGCCATTTAACTGTATAAATAATAAAGGGTCTGAAAACTGCTATTCAGTACAGCCGCTGTTCACAGAATCTATGTCAAAACAGCCTCGCTGATGGCCGGCGACAGACATGTTTGTTTCTATCACCCACCCACTGATCTAATTTAACATGGCGTCTCCATCTAGGCCAGCCATGTGTCTTGCTCTGTAACTGTTTCTCTTCTTCTCTGTGACTGACTCTTGTGACTGTGGTTGATGGGCTCTGGGAGTGGGGGTGGGGGGTTATACTGGCTGATCTCTACAGACGTACGCAATGCATTCACTGTCGCTTCCCAAGCTCCCCACTCGCCGACTGCATAAGAGTTTTTCCTCGGTTGCCTAACAGACCACAATTGCTGACCAAAAAGACACAAAATAGCAAATGAAGTCGTCATCACTCGCCAAAAAAAGGGGTTGTGATGCTTCCTTTTGCACAGCAGCAGAAGGAAATGGTGACATCGCGTGACAATTTCCCAACCATTTGTCCTTCCCACAATACTGGAAAATCAGCACCATATTCACACGTCCATGGCATATTAAGTTGTTAACTGCTTAAATTGCACCATAAACTGTATTGAAATTGCCTCATGAACTGTTTGATGCACGAACGATGTGAGGTGGTGGCATTGTCAGTAAACTTGAGTGCTGCTTGCCATGACAAAATGGCGATGGTCCAAAGTTTCATCAGTAAGTCTTCTGATTTTTTTCTGATGACTGATCACTTCTGTCCCTCTCCATCTTGCATGTTAAAATAGGCTCCACTCTGCTCCTCTTTAAGGCTTTCCTCCTCTTCATCCTCCTCAGTCACACACGCATCCTATGTAAATGTTAAGTAAAGCACATGGGTATGTGGGTTTGAGAGTGAAAAGACTATAATATCTGCAGTTTCACTCTGTTTCACTGTGCGTCTCAAACAACCAGCTTTAGTGCAATGAATGTGTGGCTAAATTCTGCTGCAATAAACTTAAAACAACGCTTAACCAACAAATCGATGCAGTGGTACATCAACAAAACAATAATAATTTAGATATAACAAAATAAAAAAAAGATGTATGTACATTTTGCACATGCCGTGTGAGATAAAGATAAAACTACAAAACGTGAAACACGAGTAATAAAATCATAAAAAAACTATAAAACTATAATTCTTAATACATAGAATTAAAAGCAAATGTAACTGCTTTCTTATGAGACACTGCATAAGTAAGGATTGACCTGGTTTGGTTGTTTGCTAAGTAGTAATGTGAAAGTTGGGAGAAAAGAAAGCTTGAAGTGGATGTTTGTACATTTACTGGTTTTGTGTTCCAAGGTAATTTCGTGCTTACAAAAAAAAAAACCAAACAAACCAAAAAGACAGGATATGCTTTGTCTTCATCTTGCACTGAATCTGAATTGCTGGAATCAAGAAAAGATGAATGCTTTCGTCATCTGCTGTTTCATATGGAAAACATGCAGACCCGTGCAGAAGATACGTTAATGGTGCATTACATTTTTTTTTTGTATTCACAACATCAGTACCACACAAAACTGGGTAGTTGAACACTTAAAACACGAATTATTACAGTAACCATAACAGGGAAAAGCAAATTCCTCACCACACCATGAAAAGTGGGCTAACTGCCTTTCCACTCTTCATCCTCGTCATAGCTGCCCTCACTTCCTCCTTGGTAATCCACCGCACTTCCTTATTCACTTTCACCACATCGTCCAACCTTCTCTCTCTCTCTCTCTCCCTCTCTCTCTGTCTCTCTCATTTTTTTCTCCATTCATCCGCCCCTCAAACTATGCCTTCCACCTTGTCAACGCCCTCTCCTTGCTTGTCATCACATTTCCATCGCTATCCTTCATCACCCTAACCTACTGCACATCATTCCCACAATGCAACATATTTGCCAAAGGTGGCCCATATTTGTTTTTGATTTGGGAAATGTTTTACGCTGGATGCCCTCCCTGACGCAACCCTCCTCATGTATCCGGGCATGGGAGCAGCACTATGAATGCACTGGCTGGTGCATCTTCAGTGGCTGGGTTGTGGGCTAATATCAGCTAACGGGGAGGGAATCCTGGTGGGCTGGTCACTGTGGGGGCCGCTTGAGCACCCCATACAAAAAACAAGAGTGAGAGATCCGTTGTCTACTCGTCGTCCAATTACCAACGTTATTTATTATTATTATGTATCCTTTATTGATTTTTTATGGTGTATAACATGACCAATTTCACAAACTGAGGAGCAAAACCATTTCCAAAACATTGTAATGAAAACAAGAGCTGACAGATGGCCCCAGGTAACTGATGTTAGACTAAAGAAACAGAAAATGCAAAACAATTGCCAAAATGTTCAAACTTTTCTTGTCACCTTCAACACAGAGCCTTTTCTAAAAATGTTGCAGAAAAACAGATTAAAAAAATCACTTTTTCATTTAGTTTCGAGTCTGGTAACACTGTTAATATCAACAAAGCATTACTGCCTCTGACGAAGGCAAACATTCCTTTGAACTCAACTCTTGGTAAGAAACACAAACAAAAGGAAAAACACAATGCAGTGGAAAAAAGAAAGAAAGCCACTTAGAAGTAAAACAAAGTGGCCTTGGGAACCTCGCTCCAACGTGCTCCATTCCAGTGTTGGGGAGTCTTGATGGCTCTCACTGAAGCTGAGGTTGTCTGTTGAGTCCCAGACATTCTCCACTAGGCTGTAGGGCACCAACGTAGACGTCCAAGTCCTTGGCAGCTGGTGGAGTGCGCGCCTCAGGGGCAGACGTCACTTCACCCTGCTTCTTCTTCATCTTTTATCTTGCCTCCTTCTCCGACCCCTTCCTCGTCTACCGCTCGGGGTGGTCCCCGCTGATTGTAAACCGCGACCCTGCCCACCACGAAAGCCTCTTCTTCCTTGACCTCCCAGGTCCCCACGACGACTGAAACCGGTGGGAGTGTGCGGGGGCAGCGGGGGGGGGGGCATCAGCCGGTCTCCATTACAGTAATCCGTGTCACACATCACTGAGTGGTCCAGGTCCAAAAACGCCCAGACCGGAGCCAGGCATCTTCAGCTCTCATACAGCCTGTGTAGCGCGTGGCCTTGCAATCAAAACACGGACCGTGGTCTGGCAAGTGTGGTTTTTAGGACAATGTAGTCCTGAGCAATTGCGCGCGTGTGTGTGTGTGTGTGTTTGGGGGGGGGGGTCAGCATGTTCAACGGGGTCAGCATGTTCAGCCCATATCCTTCGAAGCACGTGGTTGTCGTCTTTTTGTTTTGTTTTGTTTTTGCCCTGCGGCTGCAGCGTCATTAATCTGTGAGCTGAGGCTTGTCGAGCTTTGGCGTCCAAGTGATGCTGCCATTGTAAAGGTCTGCGTTGCACGCACACCTGGGGAAAAAAACCTTTGGAAGAGGGGATCTCCTGTGGCTCACAAACTGTATTTTGGCAGGGCTCATTAGACAAATCACACCCAAGAACGTTTGGCACAAGCTGGCTGTTTCTGAGGTGGGAAAATACCCAAACAAACAATTAGTACGCTGTGGTGACCCACATCTATATAACTAGAGACATTCACCTAAGAGATAATGCACTTCCGCTTCCGGTGTAGAGTTCAGTGTCGTTGTCGAATGTATGACATGCAAAGTTGGAGCTAGTAAACTACCTCGACTACGTCTACTCTCACGTCTCCTGTCTCGTTGTTTTCTAACTCCACAACGCGCACAAAGCTGCTCTAACCCGCTCATCGTGCCAGCTGTGGTAAAAGGCTCGTTTGCTGGCGTTATCTTGAGGGCACATCGCCTCTCCGGTATGGAGACGCCCAGCAAGATGCATCCCGGAGCGGCGAACAGCAGCCTGCATTGCAAGCTCATGGTCACACTTATCCCAGACTGTGCAGTGATGATTCTCAGTTTATCGTTCCTTTCACTAAATATGCACGGTGATGTGACTGTATGTCGTCACTTCCGACCTTCTTTTACTTCTTCGTGTGGGCACTTAATTACCAACGTTAATTAAGTGTCTATTTGTGCACTCACAACGTCAAACCTGCTAAGCCCAATGAAGTCGCGCGTCCATCCGCCCCCCCCCACGTTCCCGGAAATGCCAGTAAAAACCCGACTCTCTTTCGTGAGTGACTAACATACTCAAGTCAGTAAAAGGGGTCGCGCCTCCCATCACTATCACATGCAAGAACGTGCGGTCTGCCCCGCAAACAACGCTAAACATTGTTAAATGTAAAACTAATGCAAATACCCAACACGGTAGCCGACGCTGCGCCAGTCTGCGTGGGATTCGGATGGCGACTACAAAGCACAACACCATTTTGAATCACAAAACAAACCGAGATGAGAATAGCAGCTCACAACGTTGCAAACATATTGCGACGCCTTCTTCCCACTTACAGCTGCTTACCAACAGGAAATACACGTTTGTTTCAGAGCCAATAAGTTGGTGAAATATGGGAATATTTCAGTAAAACTATGTGTTTAATTATTTTTTCAGTATGGGCATTCTAGCTAGCACATTTGTTTTACTAGACACAATGAAACAAGGAATTTGATCATAAACGTCGAGTGTGCGTTATGTCAGACTTTGTTGCACTCTCGATGCTACAATGTAAACATGTGGCACCCTTAATTGCTACAATGTATACAATGTGTACATTGTAATGAATGAAAGGTCACGTGTTTAACGTGACCTACTCACGGGTGTACGTGCAGTGCGTGTGACGTATACAGGAAGTTAGAAAGGCATGTTATGAAGGTTGTATGTCGGATGAACGCTAGTAAAAGCTACACAGTTAAGAACCTACGAAGTCGGCTCTTTCTTGAATTATTCTTATGTCAGTAAGACAAGGCGTCTACGGACATTACATGGTGTCAGAAGTGGGATGTGTATCGGAACACGAGCGGTCATGCCGAAGTTTAATCCGCCGAGTGAATTCAAGTTTGACTGCCCCGTTGAATGGCCGGAGTGGAGACAACGGTTTTCGCGCTTCAGGCTCGCGACAAAGCTGGATAAAGACGACGGGGAGATTCAAGTGAGTTCGCTGATTTATGCAATGGGCAGCGAGGCTGAAAAGATATTCAGCTCGTTTGACTTCGCGGCGGAGGGTGATAAAGTGGACTATGATATCGTACTGAAAAAGTTCGATGACTACTTTATTCCCCGCCGTAACATCATACATGAGAGGGCGTGCTTCTATCAACGTAGCCAGCAGCCAGGAGAGACAGCGGAGATGTACATCCGGACATTGTATGAGCTGTCTGAACACTGTGAGTTTGGGGACAAGAGGGATGAACATATCAGAGATCGTCTGGTAGTGGGCATAAAAGATAAGGTGCTCTCCCGTCAGTTCCAGCTCACAGCGGACCTTACTCTGGTGAAAGTCATTGAACAAGTGCGCCAGGCGGAGGCAATAACAAAGCAGCTCAGCCTCCAAGCTAACCAACCAGAGGCCCTGCTGGCTAACGTCAATGTTGTCCGATGGCGGGACGAACGCCAAAACAAAAAGGGCGGACAGCGTCATGGTGGCGGCAGTCCGGCAACCAACAAAGTAGATGAATGCGGGAGGTGCGGCAAGACGCAGCACACCGATGAGCGGAAGTGTCCTGCAACGAACAGTAAGTGCAACAAGTGTCATAAAAAGGGACATTGGGAGCGTGTATGTCACTCTAAAGCGGTGAGAGAAGTCACTGAAGAGGTTAAACAGCTGTACTTTCTGGGAGAAGTTGGCAAAGAGAGCAGTCAGGAAGATTGGACTGTTAGTTTAACAATAAGTGATGTACCAATAACCTTTAAAATTGACACGGGGGCTGACGCTACTGTTATCAACCAAGGGACATTTAAAAAGCTGAAGCCAAACATAAAACTGGGACCTCCTGACACATGCTTCATAAGCCCAGGTGGAAACATCAGCTGCATAGGACAGTTTCAAGCCACAACCAACTACAAGGAGAAACAATACTCCTTTCCAGTGTATGTGATCAAGGGGAGAGGCAGCTGTCTGCTGAGTCGTCCAGAGGCAGTGGAGATGGGTCTAGTGAAGCGGATGAATGAGGTCAGTGGAGTTTTCGGTTCAAGTGGACTGCTGAAAACAGACCCAGTGAAGATAGCTCTGGTGGAGGGTGCCCAGCCATACGCGGTGCATACAGCCAGACGGATACCGCTGCCACTTGTACCACTGGTTAAGAAAGAACTGCAGCGCATGGAAAATGAGGGCATTATTGAAAAAGTGACTCAGCCCACAGAATGGTGCGCCGCTATGGTGCCGGTGCTGAAACCGAACAAGAAAGAGGTTCGCTGCTGCGCTGACCTCAGGAGGCTGAATCGAGCGGTGAAACGTGAGAAATACGTGCTGCCCACTATGGAGGAAATAATGCCAAGGCTCGCAGGGTCAAAGTTCTTCACAACGTTGGATGCAGCAAGTGGGTTTTACCAGATCCCCTTGCATGAAGACAGCAGGGGGCTCACCACTTTCATCACCCCATTTGGGAGGTATGCTTTCTGCCGCCTTCCATTTGGTATAACGAGTGCTCCAGAGATTTTCCAGAGAAAGATGGCGGAAACTCTGACCGGGCTAGAGGGCACAGAGGTGTACATGGATGACATCCTTATACATGGAGAGACTGAGGAAATCCATGACCGGCGCCTAGCAGAGGCGCTGGGGGTCATTGAAACAGCAGGTCTCAAACTGAACCAAGCGAAATGCAAGTTCAAACAGAAACAAGTCCGCTTCCTTGGTCATATCATCAACGAGGCAGGCATCAGACCTGACCCGGACAAAGTGGCCGGAATAGAGAACTTTCCTCAGCCCCAGAACGTGACGGAACTCAAGAGGTTCCTCGGGATGGTGAACTATTTGGCAAAATACGTCCCAGAGCTGTCCACTGTAGGTCAGCCGCTTTATGGACTGCTTAAAGCAACGACAGAGTGGCTGTGGGGACCTGCACAGAACACAGCATTCCAAGACCTTAAAGCAGCACTCGCCACCGCCCCGGTACTCACCTTTTATGACGTCACTAAGGCTACGGTGGTGTCAGCAGATGCCAGCAGCTACGGGCTGGGGGGCGTTCTGCTCCAGCAGCACGGGGAACACTGGAAGCCCGTGGCCTACTGCTCCCGACGGCTGAGTGACGCAGAGACAAGGTACGCACAGATCGAGAAAGAGTGCTTAGCCAGCGTCTGGGCATGTGAAAGGTTCGAGAAGTACCTGTTTGGGCTTGACAATTTCAGACTTGTCACCGATCATAAACCACTAGTGCCTCTCATGAACAGCAAAGACTTGGATAATGTGCCCATTAGGTGCCAGAGACTGCTAATGAGGCTGATGCGTTTCAATGCAGTGGCTGAATACGCACCAGGCAAAACTTTAGCTGTGGCTGATGCACTCTCCAGAGGCCCAGAGCAGCGCTACGGAGATGGTGCTTCTCATGATGATGTTGCAGCGCACATTGATGCCATCGTGTGCCAGGTGCCTGCCACACCTCAAAGGATGCAGGAGATAAAACAGAGCACGGATGGGGATCTGCAGCTCCAGACAGTGTTGGGCTTCATCAGACACGGCTGGCCTGAGTATGTCGATAAAGTGCCGGAGACAGTCAGAGACTTTTATCAGGTGAGAGGGGAGTTATCTGAGGTAGATGGTTTAGTCATCAGAGGCAGTCGTATCGTCATTCCCACAGAGATGAGGGAGGTGATCTTAGACAGAATACACGACGGGCACCAGGGGATAGTTAAGTGCAGAGAGAGAGCTAGCCAGTCAGTGTGGTGGCCCAAAATGACAGAGCACATTACAACAAAGATACAGCAATGTCAATTCTGCAGAGAACACAAGAACACACAGAGAAAAGAGCCTTTAATGTCAAGTGAGCTCCCATCCAGACCATGGCAGAAAGTTGGCATAGACCTGTGTGAGTACAAAAAGCAAAACTACTTGATAGTGTCTGACTATTATTCCAGGTTTTTGGAGATCCTAAATCTACCAACAACTACTAGCAGTCAGGTTGTAGCTAGGCTGAAGGCTACATTTGCACGTTTTGGTATCCCTGAAATTGTAGTTAGCGATAATGGGCCACAGCTAGTTTCAGAAGAGATGAGGAGGTTCAGTGAGGATTATGATTTCATCCATGTGACTTCAAGCCCACACTACCCCCAGAGTAATGGACAGGCAGAGAGGGCTGTTCAGATAGCCAAAAGCATATTAAGGCAGGAAGACCCTCTCCTCGCCCTGTTGACATACAGAGCTACACCCTCTTCTTCCACTGGAGCCAGTCCAGCGGAATTGCTCATGGGTAGGAGACTCAGAACCACCTTACCCACATTGCAGCATAACCTGAAACCGGCCTGGCCTAAAGAGGAACGGATCAAAACCGCTGACGCCGCAGCCAAATCGAGGCAGGCTTTCTACTACAACCGCAGGAACGGCGTGCGGACACTGCGCCCACTGAACTCGGGTGACGCAGTACTCACCAAACTTGATGGACAGAAAACATGGACAATGCCAGCAGTTGTTCACAGTCAGAGCTCCACTCCCAGATCCTACATAGTGGAGACAGCTCAAGGTGAACATTACAGAAGGAACAGGCGCCACCTGTTGGCCACACCCAAAACACTCACCTCTGTCAGCAGGGATCCTGACCATGTCACTCCAGGGGAGAGTGGAAACACGGATGAGTCCCGAGCAGCAGAAATGCCAACTTCCACACCATATGTTACTCGCTCTGGCAGGGTGAGCAAGCCTGCAATCCGGCTGGATTTGTGAGGCGTATGGACTTGTGTATTGTGGGGGATTTTTTATTTTTTGTGAAAAGGGGGGTGATATACAGGTTAGAAAATCATCTTAGAGGGGGAGATGTAATGAATGAAAGGTCACGTGTTTAACTTGACCTACTCACGGGTGTACGTGCAGTGCGTGTGACGTATACAGGAAGTTAGAAAGGCATGTTATGAAGGTTGTATGTCGGATGAACGCTAGTAAAAGCTACACAGTTAAGAACCTACGAAGTCGGCTCTTTCTTGAATTATTCTTATGTCAGTAAGACAAGGCGTCTACGGACATTACATACATAGAGACTTTGTAGCTTGGGGCCCTTTATTTGTATAAAGTTAAACAAATATACTTGGCGTCTTCCTTTTCAGTTTGTTTCTCCACACTTGGTTCAACCCGGATATTGCTGAAATAGAAAAGTAGGCATACCTCACGTATGACACGGCCCCAGTCTCGGCCAATAAAGAGATACAATGTTTCTCCAACATCTATAAATCATGTATCTTTCACATATATACAATAAGAAACGAGTTGCTGTGTGTGTGTGTGTGTGTGTGTGTGTGTGTGTGTGTAAGCATGGAAAAATGTAAACATTCTCACGTTTAACTGGTCGTTCTGGTTTCGGTTTACTTGGACAGAAGTAAGAGGAGGAGCTCAAGCTTTGCAAATAAAGGAGAAGCTGTCGGAGGGGAAGCGTGCATGTTTTCCGGCTGGGCCAAAGAAAACATCTTTTCACATTGACCAAAGGCGAACATTAGCGGGTTTTTGGCCAGTGGGAAAAGGGTATTTAAGGGTCAGCCGTTACGTCCAAGATTGCAAAATCGGCAGTTTCAAACTCATTTATTTATGGGAACCAATATTTTCATAATCACAGAATTCTTAGATCCGGAGAAGTCCCGAGCTCTGAACGCCTTCGAGCTGTAATAAGGCCTGGATCTGATCGCGATAAGGACCCAAAATGAATGGGGTCAATGCCGCAAAAAAACAAAACAAAAGGCTGATCGTAAATAGTTAAAAAAAACCCTACCTTATTATTTGCTTTATCACCACAAATGAACATAATTGATATCTCAAAATCTCGTTCATATTTTTGACGTTTTTTTTTAAAAATCAGCTTTTAGAGTTTTGTCATTCGCTTTACACACTGGTCTGGTGACGTCAGAGAATGCCGCTTTAAGACAACAAACTGGCCACCTCCGGACATGACGTATACCATACCGACACATAAGGAAAGTGCTTCAGAGTTACAATGAGATCTCACCCGGAGGGAAACTTTCCCGGATTTCACAACTGGATGACATGAAATGACGTAAGGCATGGTTGTGCCCATTTCAATGCTGTATCTCAAATAAAAGGAGAGAAACCCATTTTAAAATTTTACACAACATCTATCCATGTAACACACTCATTTCAAAATTTAATGACATAGATCTTAATTGCACCTCATGTAGCACTGAGCCAGAGACGGTTATGCATTTGTTTTGTCACCGCCCTTCCTCATCTGGGTTTTGGACAAGACTGGACATCCCATAATATGTATGCCTAAAGACATTATGCCTAGATTTCAATGTGAAATTATTCTTTAGGTTACATGACAAACCTTATGGGACCGCATACATAAAACAAGATAAAAATATACGTTCACATGAGGTGGTTTTTCAGGTGATTCGACAGAACAATATTTCACAAAATTGAAATGGAAACACATTTCTGGCACATCCACTTTCCCACATCCACCTCACCCTCCCACCCTCTGGCAGGAGGCCCCGGAGCAGCCGTGCTGCCTCCACCAGACTATGCAACAGTTTCATTCCTCAGGCTGTGAGGTTCATCAACAGCCTGGACACTTAGACCTTCCACGACATCACTTTTTGACCGTCTGTCTCGCTATCCGTGTCAGGTGTGCCTCTGTGATGTAATTTTTGCTTTTAATACACTTTTTGTTTTTAATATTTACTGTGTTTTTTGCTTTTATGCGACGCTGTGGTCCTTGCGAAACATAATTTCGTTCCCTTGTATGTATGAGACATGCATATGAGGCAATGACAATAAAAGTAGTCAAAGTTTAAATTATTTCCCAGCATGCAGCTGTGTTTCAGCAGAGCCTGTAGGCTGTAGCTTTCCTCCTGTAAAAAAGTGCCCCAGCAGCCAGGACCACCGATCCCAGCACGAGCCCGAATACCGCCAGTGCCACCAGCAGTCTTTCAGCCTCCATATCTGAAGTGTCTGCAGAGAGATCAGAAACCAACTTAGATGGCAGCCGTTCATAAAAAAAAAGACATATATATCGATGGATAAGCCTACCAACAGACAAGACAGACAGGCCCACACTACACATGCAGACAGGCATGACTTCATATATATTTACATAAAAAGACTGAAACACACTTAGTAACACACACACACACACACACACACACACACACACACACACACACACACACCCACACCCACCCAGAGGGTAGAGTTTGGGTTCCCACAGGCTAGCATGCTCCACCATGCAGGAGATGCTCTCTCCCATAGCAGGGGTGTGTTCCAGGTGGGAGTGGAATTGGTATCTCCAGGCTCCGCTGGGAAGCTCTTCTTGCATCAGCTTCTCTGAGTTGTGCGGGAACACCTGCCCATTCCTCAGCCAGGTGAGTCGGATGTCTCTGGGGTAGAAGTCGTAAGCAGTGCACACCAAAACTGCGGAATCCCTGACGACCTTTGACCTCCCCATCCTCAGACTGACCCGTGGAGCCACTGTAGAGATAGGGAGGAGAGGTCCGATACGGTGTTATTATTTACCGGCCAGCTCCTGTTTTAAAACACACTGTTTATGTGGACACCCATTTAAGTGATGCAAATACCCCCATGCAAGAAATATTAAAACCAGCTTAAAAATCCATTATCACGTTTGTGTTTTATTGGCATTAAAACTACTACAACTACTACAACTACTATTACTATTAGGCTACTAAAACTACTAAATTCTAAAAGTTAAGTTTACTTAAACCAATTAAGGAAACCAATCCCCTTGGGAAAAGTAGGTAAATGAACTTGTGTCAAGTTACATGAGATGATTTTATGCGAAATGATTTCACATATCTTGACACATTTAAGGTAATTTACTTACTTTTACCAAAGGTAATAGTTTTCCCCAATTTTTTTTAAATATTTAAACTTAAAATTTACAGTGTACTGCTACTACTGCTAATAATAATAACAATAATAATAATAGTAATAATAATGATGATAATGATACTAATAACTTCTCTATGTTTATTTTACTGTTTTCACTCCCTCCCCCGCTCTCACCTGTCTTTTCCAGCATGGCTTTATAGATGACCGTCGCTTTCAATTTGCAGAAAAAGTTCAGGTCGTTCCTCCTGAGTGACAGATAGTTGATGTCTTTGTTGACGTCATCGGCAAACTGACGGCCGTAGTCGGTGTAACCAGTGACCGTCTCTGTGGAGCTGTTGTACTGGGCCACCAGCTGCCCATTGTAATGGTACTGGATCTTGTACCGCACGTCGTACTGTTTTGAATCATCGCCGATGATCTGACAAGTTTTCAGTATCTGGAAATATTTTTCACGAGTAGACAGCACTGTGGGGAAAACACACACACACACACTCTCGTTTCACTATCCTTATGAGGACCCTTCATTGACTGCATTCATTTCCTAGCCCTTAACCCTAACCTGAACCACGCAAACTACAGGCCTAACCCTAACCCTTACCCTAACCTTAATTCTAACCATAACCCTAAAACCAAGGCCTAACCCTAAAATAAACTCTTTTACTTGTGAGGACCTATAAAATGTCCACACAAGGTATGTGGTTTCTGGTTTTTCTATCCTAATGAGGACATTTGGTCCACATTAGGATAGTTAAACATGCACACACACACACACACACACACACACACACACACACACACACACACACACACACACACACACACACACACTCACTCACTCACTCACACACACACACACACACACACACACACACACACACACACACACACACACACTTGTTTCGACAAAAACTGGAGTAGTTTAACTGTAAATGTATGACCACCGCATGTATCACCGATGAAATGATCAAATCAGTTGTGTCACATCTCGTCCATGTACACATTGTATCCAACAACACGTTCCTCTTAAGTGTCACTCATATGTGGCCGATCGGCCATCTACCATGTTTTCAAACACTGTCCTTTCCCCCCTTAAACACGAATCCCCTCTAATCGTTACATGGAGTTAATAACACTGTTAAATATGTGAAAACAGACTCCGTTGATGGTCGTCGTCCTTAACTTGTAGAGTTAAAAATGGCTTGCTTTGGGAAGAATGAAGTAAAATATCGCCTATACAAATATGCGAAACAAAACAACCGAACGCTCGTGTAGAGAAGCACGCTCTTACCCGAGGTCGTGAAGACGACGTGGATCAGAAGGAGTATCGCGCGCTGCATTGTGCCCTGCCGTCTCACCTGGACTCCATACGGACACTTCAGCTGGCAAACAACTTCAAAATGAAAGTAAAGATGGCGATTACACTGAATCTGGTGGTGATCGGATTTCGACTCCAGGGGTCACTTTTCCTGTTCCTCCGGTTGTGGGAAATGTTATTTCCTACCTCCTTTCTCAGTTGCAGCCCTGGACGATTTGTAACGGCATTTCGACCCACAAAAAAAAAAAAATGTTTTCACACTATTTTGTTTTGAATTCAAAATAAATACAACACTGTTTGTGTTTTACCCATTCCTCGTCTACATAAAATATTGAGAAATTAGAGAACTCAAGTATCAAACAATGAGGTGGTTGGAACCCAAGGCATCTTACATGTACATGAAACTCCCCTGTATTAATGTATACAATGTTAATGTGATGCTAATTAATTTCACCTGAAAAACACTTTATTATTAGGGGTCCAAGCAGCGAAGCTGGTGGAACCCTATTGTATTTGTTACGATTGTTATTATTTTTCTCCGCTAAAAGTGTGTGAGGCTCACTTTGGTACGTGGATTCCTATGGCCCCCCCACTACCCAGGCACCACAAATCACCTATGTCAGCCAGATGGTGGCGCTGTAACAAAGGGTCATGCGTAATTCCCACACCATAAGTCAGATCAACACAAAACTGCACAGACCTATGCATCTGAATGTGCTCTACAACTTTGTTATCGGGACCACCTATGTCAGGCATATAGTTTGCCCGCCATTTTGACTCATTTGGTGTGGAAGCGCTGCAGCTCTACATACCACACACCTGGGTTTAACGACATACTTTTTCTTTTTACGGCAGTTGGCTAGGACGCAAGAGGTCAGACACCGTCTGGTCCAGTTTTGGAAACTCTGGCACATGTTTCTGAAGCGATGGAAGTGTTACGACAATTTAAAAAATTACGGTAATCGTCTAGGACACAGGCGACCCCAGTAATCCGACATTGTCATATCTAGTTGGAAACTCGGGTAGGCTGCTGTTTCTGAAGCAAGATTCTTCCATCTTTATTACATTACCAACAGCGGTTTAGTCTCATGTTGAAACGGTAGTCTATTACAGGCTAGGTGTATAAAAGGCCCCTACGTATCATAGCGTTAATTATGTACGTTGGGTGAAGGTATATGATCATGAGGACAAAACCATTCAAATTGCTCCATAGGGGGCGCAACAGTGCCAATGCTTGGACCCCTCCCAACGCCGCTTGCGGCTTTAATTATTATTATTATTATTATTATTATTATTATTATAAGTTCTTGATTTGTTGTTATTATTATTACTATTATTATTATTATTATAATTTCAGGGTTAGAACTGGAAACAGTTTTGTGAACATGCTTCATGAGGACTCTTCAGCTTGTGTTTCAAATTTGGATTTGATTTCATATGTATGTTGAATGAGCCACACACTGATCAGCCAAAACATTAAACCCAGTGACAAGTGAAGCGAATAACATCGATTCTCTCGTTACAGTGGCACCTGTCAAGGGGTGGGATAAATTAGGCAGCAAGTGACCAGTCAGTTCTTGAAGTTGATGTGTTCACTGTAGGAAAATTGGGCAAGCGTAAGGATCTGAGCGACTTTGACAAGGGTCAAATTGTGATGTCTTGTTGACTGGGTCAGAGCGTCTCCAAAACGGCAGGTCCTGTGGGGTGTTTCCGGTAGGCAGTGGTCACTATCTAACAAATGTGGTCAAGTCAATTCTGTTTGTATAGCCCAATATCACAAATTACAATTTGCCTCACGCGGCTTTACAGCAATACAACACCCTTGCATTGAATAAGGAACAACTCCACAAAAAAAACAAAAAACAAAACAAAACAAAAACAGGGAGAAAAAAATAGGAAGAAACCTCAGGGAGAGCAAGAGAGGAGGGATCTCTCTCCCAAGACAGACAGATGTACAAAGGATGTTGTGTTTACACAATTTACAGAATACAACATTGAAAGAGGATAACATAATTATAATGGAATTATAAAATATATTAAGAATATGATGTGAAGGATGCCAAGCAGTGTCCAGACACCACCGGAACAGCCCAGGACCAGGACCAGAGCCACATGACCACCAGATGGGGGGGGGGGTACGTATCAGTCACACATCTGAGTGAGAGAAGGCTATAACATTGAAACAGGATAACAAAATTACATGGATTTATAAGATATATGAAAAGAAAATGTGATGAGACGGATGCCAAGCAGTGTCCAGGTGGTGACCACCATCAACACGGAGACCTGATTCAAGGAAGGAAAACCAGTAAACCGGTGACATGGTCTTGAGCAGTCAAGGCTCATTGATGTGCATGTGGAACGAAGGCTAACTTGTCTGTTCCCAACCCCACAGAAGAGCTACTGCAGATCAAACTGCTGAAAAAGTTAAAGTTGGTTATGATAGACAGGTGTCAGAACACACAGTGCATTGCAGCTTGCTGTGTATGGGGCTGTGTAGCCACAGGCTGGTCAGAGTACCCATGATGACCCCTTTCCACCACCGAAAACAACCCCAATGGACACATAAGATCAGATCTGGACCATGGAGCAATGGAAAAATGTGGCCTGGTCTGATTAACCACATTTTCTTTTATACCATGTGGATGGCCCCGTGCGTGTGCGTCATTTACCTGAGGGAGAGATGGCACCAGGATGCACTATGGGGAGAGACAAGCCAGTAGAGGCAGTGTGATGGTCTGGGCAATCTTCTGCTGGGAAACCCTGGGTCCTGGTATTCATGTGGATGTTACTTTACCACCTACCTAAACATTGTTGCAGACCAAGTACACCACCTTCACGGCAATGATATTCCCTGATTACAGTGGCCACTTTCAGCAGAATAATGCGCCCTGCCACACTGCAAAAAATGTTCAGGAATGGTTTGAGGAACATAACAAAGGGTTCAAGGTGCTGCCTTGGCCTCCAAATTCCCCAGATCTCAATCAGACCAAGCATCTGTGGGATGTGCTGAAAAAACAAGTCCGACCCATGGAAGCCCCACCTCACAATTTACAGGACTTAAAGAATCTGCTGCTAACGTCTTGGTGCCAGATACCAGAGGACACTTTCAGAGGTTTGTGGAGTCCATGCCTCGATGGGTCAGAACTGTTTTGGTGGCACGAGAGGGACCTACACCATATTAGGCAAATGTCTCAGCTGATCGGTGTATGTTTAATTTTGTGTTAGACTATAATCTATTTAAATTCGGCTGGTTTACAATTATCTGTTGATAAGTTGTTTAGTGGATGGTCCCAAGAAGGCCCAAATGAAGTTTAATGTGAATCAAATAAAGGAGGCAAAGGAGGAGTAGCAGAGGCAGAAAAACTTCATAATGTTAGGAAATCCAACATGGCTGAAGTTGAAAGTGATGCATTGTTAGGACTAGCATTTTCTAAAGAATCTACAGACGAAATAATGTCCTCTATACAACAAACTATTTAATCAGTGCAGTTTCTTTCTTGTTTGAGGAAGACAAGAAGTACAACATTCCAGCATCTACCACATTTAACACACATTAAAACTTGAAACTCATGACAATAGTGATTAACAGAATTTTTTGATGAAATACCGACAATCCAGCTCTCCTTCTATGCTCCTACGGGGAAAAGAAGCATGGGTGCCTTGAGTAAACTGTCTTGTAACACACAGGAATTTAATTGATAAAGATATGAAATCCCTACTAGCTTCACTGGTGCTGTTCCACAGCTGACCTTTGGAGGTCCATCATCATAATCATCATCATGCTCAAACTATCAATGCTTCTTTGATATTGATTATTCCAACTTCTTTTAAGTAAACACAACAGTGTATTTTTTGTTTGTAAATGTCTACAGTAATATCCACTTTCTACCCAGATGCTTGCTGGCCAAGTGAGTCAGAACTGCGGACCCTGTAGGCAGACCCACAGGGAGAGGGAGCCAATAGAGACACATTGTGTAGACAAAAACACATCTGTCTTCCATCTCAGCAGAAGAAAGCTGGTATCAATAGAGATGTAGTGCTTTCATGAACAGGACGATTCCAATGATGAGACTGAATGAGCCCAGAATCAGACCAACACCACACAGCACCATTGGACCAGACCGCATACCCCTTCCTTCCATCACTGGGGGACAAGAAAACAAGGGTGAGATTAAAAGCCTAGAATTTATAAACAATAATAATAATAATAATAATAATAATAATAATAATAAAAAGAGTCCAATGACACCAGTCATCATCCAGCATGGGGGACAATACAATACTATATGTGTCATTACTGGACACATATCTAATTCAAGGCGAAATTATTTTACAGATGCAGGTAACATTTACCTGGATGAACACTTTCTGCTGGAACCTGGGACCTTAATCTCTGTCATTTGGCTATAGTTTAATTTCAGTGCTGAGTTATGAGTTTGTTACAGCCATTCAAACCATAACTTGTCCTTCATCATGGTTCTTCATGGTTTTGACCTTTGACCTTTGAAACACCATGCATTAGCTTAAGGCCTTACTGAATATAATTTAGTCCTTTGCATGTTTTATGGACACACTCATTGGGTTTTAAAAGGGATTGCTAAAACCAGACCCCAGTGAATACTGATAATGATGGTAATAGTGAGCTCTGTGGGGCCCCTGAGCAGATACCGAAGGTAAAATTCACAGATTTTCAACCTTATCTCTATCTGTGACAGGGATAGCAAGTGAAAAATAGCTGCTGGGCATCCGGGTAGCATCGCAGTCTATTCTGTTGCCTACTAACACGGAGATCGCCGGTTCGAATCTCTGTGTTACCTCTGGCTTGGCCAGGCATCCCTACAGACACGACTGCGGGTGGGAAGCCGGATGTGGGTATGTGTACTGGTCGCTGCACTAGCGCCTCCTCTGGTCGGTCGGGGTGCCTGTTTGGGGGGGAGGGGTAACTGGGGGGAATAGCATGATCCTCCCATGCACTACGTCCCCCTGGTGAAACTGCTCACTGTCAGGTGAAAAGAAGCGGCTGGTGACTCCACATGTATCGGAGGAGGCATGTGGTAGTCTGCAGCCCTCCCTGGATCGGCAGAGGGGGTGAAGTAACGACCGGGAAGGCTCAGAAGAGTGGGGTAATTGGCCAAGTACAATTGGAGAGAAAAATGGGGGAAAAAATAAAGGAAAAAAAAAAGAAAAAGAAAAACATATGCCGTTGTTCCCAATTGTTTCTGCATCTCTGGGGTGGCAGTGAAAAATAGTTTTTTGTGATGTATTGTGATGTCAATTAGTGGCTGGGAAAACTCTAGCCTAGCAGGGATTCTAATACTCTAATAATTTACTTTAAACAAACTGTTAAAAAAAAAACCAAAAAAAAAAAAACCATCCTTATTCGTTTGTGCTAAGCTAATTTTCCAATGGTGAAAATTACGTCCGACAACACTGGCACAGAGGATTCAACAACAACAATGATGGATTAAAAGAAATTATCTGAAAAAAAAAAGTAAACACACAGATTAGCAAATAAAATCCACATTTTTCCAGTTACAATGGGCAAACACATGCATGAAGGTGGTTTGGAAGGAGGGGATACAGCAGGGAAGGAGGAAGGGAGGACTGGATGCTTGTGGCGGGGGGGGGGCATGTCAAAAATGCTTGCCTTTCCAAAGTTATCAACAGCAGCTTTAATTCTGTCTCGTGTGTATTTATAATCTCTATCATGTATTTCTACTCATATCTAATGTGCATCTAATTTGTCTAATGTGCATCTAATGTGTAGGTAATAGTAACTATTATTGTGGTTCATCCCATGAACCCCTTGTGTAGAGCAAAGGGTTGTTCTGGTCTCACCCCAGATTGTGGCTGCTGTCTGGTGCAAAGCCGTGTGGTCCACCTTGCAGCCATATTCCACGCCAGTGTGAGGGCGAAATGCCAAGCTGGCCAGCCTAGTGAACGTCCCATCGCTCTCAAGCCAGAGGTTGCCGAGACCCACGCCGTCTGTGATGGTGATGCCATCTCTGGTCCACGTGATGTTGAGGGGAGGGGGGTAGAAACCCCTGATGTAGCAGAGGAGGGTGTTGTCTACTCCCGGTTTCACCTCATCCTTGGGGTAGACGACGACCTGCGGGGCTTTTAGAACACGAGAAGGTTAAGAGGTTACTGCGGCGCTGTAGGGGAACACAGTCTGCTGTAGGAGCAAATTGAATGTGATGTGAAAACATTGTAGTGCTCAACTTAAAGAGTTTTTCTAGACAGACGGACAGACAAACATACAGACAGACAGACAGTCAATTTCTTGCACAATAGTGGATACAATATGATACATAATACTAAATTTTGCAACAAAATCTCAAGAAGAGATCAGTAGTTTTGTGGTTAGACAGACAGGTAACAACCCAGGTTTTTCGCTCTATAGATATCCATCCATCCATTATCTGAACTGCTTATCCTTAGGGTCATGTGGATGCTGAAGCGTATCCCAGCAGTAATTGGGCGGCAGGTGGGGAGACACCCTGGACAGGCTGCCAGACCATCACAGGGCCGACACACACACAGACCAGACACATTTACAACCAGGGATGATTTAGTAAGGCCAATTCACCTGACCTGCATGTCTTTGGACTGTGGGAGGAAACCGGAGCACAACGAGGAACATCATGCAGACACAGGGAGAAACATGCAAACTCCACACAGAAGACGAGCCGGGACGACCCCCAAGGTTTGGACTACCCCGGGGCTCGAACCCAGGACCTTCTTGCTGTGAGGTGACCACGCTAACAACTGCACCACTGTGCCACCCATAAATAACACTAAATAACACTAACTCTATTGGACAGATCATTAGTATTCCCATAAGAAAAGTAAATGACATCCCACACATTAAAAGATCTTGTATCACATCCAAACACCTTGATTTAAACAACAACAAAAGCCACAACATGGAAGAAATGATCCATAATCCATTTTATCCTAACCTTTGGCTCTAGGAGGGCTCTTGTCCCCCTCCAGAGCTTTGGGCAGGTAATGTCTGCAGATTCTGTCCTTGCTGATTTGGGCTGTGGGATAAAATTCGGGCCAGAAACTTGTTTCGTAGCCCATCATGGGCGCTGTCCACACCGCCTCTTCCTTCTCAAAGTCTGCATAGAGCAGCTGTTCACGATCCCAGAGCACCTCAACCTCAGCATCACCGGACTCAGAACAAAAGTAGAGAAGAGAACCTTCATGAAGAGCTGGAGCAGAGAAGAGGAGAGGGGAGGGGGGGATATACATGTCTCACATTTTCAGTTTTCTTAAACGTATGATAATATGTCATACCTGTGGATGGTGTGAATTTTATATATATATAGCACAAGCCATACCAGAAAAGACCCAAGATGCAGGCTGTCCAGAGATGCCCCTGAGATAGTCCAGCACTTCTTGCTGTGAGGCGACTGCGCTAACCACTGCACCACCATGCCGCCCCTAAAGGGCAGAGCCTCTAAATGTATCCTGTGCCAAACTCAAAAAATTTTTTTTTTTCTTATTCCTTCAGCTTTTTTTTTAATTCCTCTAATGTTTTATTCCTTATTTTTTTCTTATAAGAAGATATTGCTATAATTTTCCCTCTTAAGACAGCCTTCAGAGTATCCCACAGAGTGGGAGATAAAACATCTCCATTATCATTGAATTCTAAATAAAGACTAGTTTCTTTTTTAATTTGTTCCTTAAAACAGGGACCATTGAGTAGACTTTGACTTTAGTTTCCATGTAGTATTCTTTGGTCGCAGGTCAAAATCAACAGAGAAATATATAGGTGCATGGCCACTTAAATCTATTGTCCCAATTCCACAGGTGTTTATTTTGTCTTTATCTTTTTCAAATGTTATGAAATAGTCTATTCTTGTTTATTTATACAGAATGGGGGGGGCAGAATAGTAAGCGTAATCCCTTCTGTTAGGGGGGGGGGACTCTCAATTTATCAGTTAGACCACCCTCAAAGTGTATTAACCTCCAAGCCATTAGACCCAGACCGCGCCTTCACTACTGATATGGCACATTTAAGCTGTTCATTATGGCCACTGTTACAGACAGTAGCTACCATCCCGTTTTTGCACATTTTACTATTTACAACACCGCTGCTTAAGTCAACTTACAATTGTGCAGACATTCTCTACAGTAGCACACGGTTCAACAAAGTACATCAAAAGTCTGTACTGTTTTTGTACATGTATCCCGTTCTTGAGTTTTGATTTCTCCAAGTACTTTTATTTCCTACTTGTATGTGAGCCAGTAAAACAAGCGTTTAATTACGAAAATAAGTGTACATTTGGTTTTCACATATGACAAACTTCAAAGTCTATACACACACGTACAACATTTCAGATTATTTCCATCATCGCATTCATCGCCAGGCTTTTAACAAGACCGTGTGCTCATAAGAGTGACGACAGACTTCTCTGGAAATGCCGGTAAGAGTGTCGTCGTAGCGTCGGGCTATTCTCACGACCTACCTGCGGTTGCGGAGACGACGTACACCACGGCTAGTACTGTCACTGTGTTCGTCACCATTTTTCGAGTGTTAAAATACAAAGAGCCCACGCGCATAAATCAAAGCGCACACAATCACGCGCGGACGACAAAACCGAAGTGAACTTCCTGTGACGCAGGCGGGTTTCGTTGTTGATCGCGTTTACCGCACACTCCGTATCGTTTCACTGTCAGTTTCCGGGTTTACCAGAGACTTGTTTGTTTTACTGGATTAAACCGCACAGGTTTAACACTTCAGATACCAACGAGGCTGAACTTGGTATGAACACGTTAAACATGTTGAAAGTAAAAAAAAAAAAAGAAATAAAAAAATAAAAAAGCAGGACATATTTTCGTTCCACTTGTACAGAAACATGTTTATTATTTATAACCAAACACCGATGACTGATTTGGTTATGATTGATCATGTTTTCAGCCGCAGTTTTCATGCTGGAATTGAGTTGACAGATGAATAGACACCATTTTGAGATGACAGGCTAGCATGAATACCTGATAGAGAGCCCATTAAACTTGAAAAACGCATGATTGCGTTCTTTCTCTCTCTCTCTCTCTCTCTCTCTCTCTCTCTCTCTCTCTCTCTCTCTCTCTCTCTCTCTCTCTCTCTCTCTCTCACACACACACACACACACACACACACACACAGGGGTCATTTTTCTATAGAGGACTGCACCGTTGTTATTTATTCCTTATATGTCCAGCACATATACAATGTTTAATAGGCTCTATTTTATTCCATTGTCTCCAACTCTCGTGTTCGTGCTATGGACAACAACATTTGGTGCCCGCACACAGGTGCGGACGGTTCCGTCACTAATCGACGTCCACAGGAGCAGAGTGTTTTCAATGTTGGTTCCGCGGTAAAGCACACCTATCCAGGTCATTTGGTGAGTTCGATCCACCATACTAAAGAGTGACTGTCACTCTGCCACACACTAATTACTGTAATAATAAACCGTAGACACAGACCCCGTAATCTCCCTGTAGCATACAGGGAGCTAAACGGTTTATTGCCAGTTCGGACTTAAATCACCAGTCCCCCATAAAGCCACGCACCTCAGACAATAAAACAAGGCTTTATCAAACGTCAGGTCGCTAAGTAATAAGTAATTTTTAGTTAATGATCTTTCAAGTACCTATAACCTGGACTTCACCCTACTGACCGAGATCTTGCTGGATAGGAATGGCGCAATCGCGCTCATTGCGACTGCGCCACCTGGCTTCAAATTCATTCTTATCACCAGATCTGAATAGCTGCTGTCTTCTCGGATTCCTACAGCTGCGAGGAAATACCCCGCGGGGAACTCACGTCTATTGAATACCTTGCTTTTACTATACATCGTAATGCTACATTCAATTAATTAATGTCTGTCGTCCACCAAAATCTAAACATGGCTTTCTTGATGAATTTTCAGAGCTCCTGTCTATGGTTTCCACTGAGTGGGATTGTTTCGTCATCTTAGGTGGTGATTTTAATGTTCATGTTGACAATCATGAACAGACCCCGATGATAGAAACCCAGTTCGCTTATTTGAGGCATTTGCTCTCACTCAGCATGTTTCTGGACCCACCCACAATAAGGACATACTCTGGACTTAGTCATATCAAAAGGACTTAATATTACTGTACCCTGTGTCGTGGATGTTGCCATTTCAGATCACTGTTGTATATTTTTTGACGTGTCTGTTTTTCCCCCTGTATAACAGAAGAGCACTCGGATAATCAAAAAACGTTTCATTGACAATAATACAATTGAAATCTTTAAGAAAGTTGTAAATGAGTTATCCCCGTTCATGGCATCACAAACCGAGGATCTTGTGAACAACTTCAACTCAAAAATACGAAATATCTTTGACAACATTGCACCTGTTAAAACTAAAAACATAGAAAAACAAAAAGCCTGTTAGGCAGCTTAAGAGAGTGTCACCAGGCCGAACTCCACTGTTACAAGGATAGACTGAATAAGTACAGCATAAAAATTAAACAGGTCAGACAGTATTTTTTTCTCTAAAATCATTAATAAAAATATTAACAATTGCAAAGTGCTTTTTTTGTCTATTCATCGATTTATTAATCCCCAATCTCCAAACCCATCAGAGATGCTGTCCACTGAAAAATGTCAGCAATTCACTACATTCTCCAACAACAAAATTATTGCCATTAGACAGAATGGGCTGCAAAGAAAGGATATGATTCGGCTTGCGCCATACTAAATACTACTAATATTGTCCGTTTCTTTTTTATTATTATTATCTTTTTAACCCAGCCACTGAGGATGCACAAGCCATTGCATTCTTGGTTCCGGTCCCAAGCCCGGATAAATGGGGAGGGGGTGCGTCAAGGAAAGGCATCCGGCGTAAAAACTCTGCCAAATCAAATATGCGGGTCATAAGTCAGATTTCCATATACCGGATCGGTCGAGGCCCGGGTTACCAACGACCACCACCGGTACTGTTGGCCAGTAGGGTGTCGTAGGAAACTATGCTACTATTGGGCGAAGGAGAAGGGAAAGGATAGGAGTGTGGAAGTGAAACGGAAAAGCCAAAGTAGTTTATGGATGTGGTGAGAGGTCATGCAGGTGGCTGGTGTGAGGGGAAAATGCAAAGGACAGGAAGTGATGGAAACGGATGATCCGCTGTGGCGACCCCTAACGGGAGCAGCCGAAAGTAATTGTCAGCTACACTATTTGGCATTTTCTTTCAAAGCCTCTCAGCTATTCATGGTTTAGACATGTTAAAAAAAAAAGTGAAACCCCCATGATTTATCAACGTGACCCTGGTAGGTATTGTGCACGCCGATAGATTTCATTGCATCTAACAGGGTAATCACTTTTCTCATGAGACACTGAGGTGGCTCTTAAAAGAGCCGTTTTGGGGTCTTCTCACATGGGCTTAAGCGCGCTCTCCGCGGATGCGGCGGGCCAGCTGGATGTCTTTGGGCATGATGGTGACTCTCTTGGCGTGGATGGCGCACAGGTTGGTGTCCTCGAACAGACCGACCAGGTAAGCCTCGCTGGCCTCCTGGAGAGCCATGACGGCGGAGCTCTGGAAGCGCAGGTCGGTCTTGAAATCCTGGGCGATCTCTCTCACCAGGCGCTGGAAGGGCAGCTTGCGGATGAGCAGCTCAGTAGACTTCTGGTAGCGACGGATCTCCCTCAGAGCGACGGTCCCGGGCCTGTAGCGGTGAGGCTTCTTCACACCGCCGGTCGCCGGAGCGCTTTTACGGGCAGCCTTGGTTGCGAGCTGCTTCCTGGGGGCTTTTCCACCAGTGGATTTACGAGCGGTCTGCTTGGTTCTGGCCATCGTTGCGTAAACTACTCGTCTAAGTCAGAAGAAGAAAATGTGGAAGGATTTCTTCGCGCTGAATTTATTCCCCGCTTTGTGACGTATACTGCGTGCTGATTGGTCGCCATCCTGGTCGCTGATTACGTATCCGTTTAGGATTGGGGAGAGTGACTTTCCGCCAAAATGAACTGCCCCTCCTCAGCGTCACACGACCCTTCGAAATCCAGGATATAAAATACAATAAGAAATATGTCTTAATACTCAAGATATGTTATCTGTCAATACTGCCATATTGGCTGCCTCAAATGAATTAGGCACAGTACGTTGCAATCCAAATGAGACCCCCTCATTCTATACCCTCCCGAGTTTAGAGGATTTATTGATAAGGTGATTAATTAATGTATTGTTTTATTAGTTACGATTTAGTAACGTTTACCTAATGGGACCAGTTCATATTCTGAATGCAGCATGAGAAGGGTCAGTAATACCATCCTTCCATTCAACCATTATCCAAACTGCTTATCATTGCTCATGGTCGCGGGGGATGCTGGAGCCTATCCCAGCATTCATTGGGGCGGTAGACGGGGAGAGACCCCGGACAGGCCGCCAGGCCATCACACACATCACACATTCACAGCTAGGGACAATTTAGTATGGCCAGTTCACCTGACCTACATGTCTGTGGGAGGAAACCGGGTCACTAACACATAAAACTTATGAATATGTGGAGGGAGGAATATTTCCTCACCCGATCATCACTTTCTTGCGTTTTGGACGTAAAACATGGGTTGCATGTAGCTTTCGGGTAGTCGATTGAGAGTAAATGAACCATGTTGTGCAGCCAATTCCGTGCTAGTGATGGTTTTGCACATCACATGCGGAAGAGAACATTAATTAGAATTCCGTATTCAAAGCCGAGCCAGGTGGCTGTAGGTGCAATGCTCCTAAACGCCCAGTGTGGGGAAGCCTGGCCTGAGGAGCTAAAATCAGAAGGCAGACTCAACACCGTTCCCAGATAATAAAATGGTTTATTTATAGGTTATAACTACATGTAAAATGACAATGAGCAAAGCAAACGAACAAATTGACTGACCAAAATTCAACTCATAATTCATCTTTACTAAATACTCAACTGAGCTTGTACTAACAAATGAACGAACATCTCGCGCACATACTTTGACGTTCTACAGCCAATTAACTTCAAAGCCATTGCTTTTATACTGTCTTGGAGTTGATCAGCAGCACCTGGGTTTCAGTGGCACCAAAGAAAAAGCCAACGTTGGAAAGTGATTTAAGGTTGACGAGGCAGTGTTCTCACACCCAGATTCACAATGACTTAAATACAGCGACAATATAGAGATGCAGAAAACCACTTTCTTATCTTGTGGGTGGCCCTTAAAAGGGCCTTTGAGTTTGTTTGGACGCAGAGCACGGTCTACTTGGAGCTGGTGTACTTGGTGACGGCCTTGGTGCCCTCAGACACGGCGTGCTTGGCCAGCTCACCGGGGAGCAGCAGGCGGACGGCGGTCTGGATCTCCCTGGAGGTGATGGTGGAGCGTTTGTTGTAATGAGCCAGACGAGAAGCCTCGCCAGCGATACGCTCAAAGATGTCGTTCACAAAAGAATTCATGATGCCCATCGCCTTAGATGAAATACCAGTGTCGGGATGGACCTGCTTCAGGACCTTGTAGACGTAGATAGCATAGCTCTCCTTCCTAGTCTTTCGCCGTTTCTTGCCACCTTTTCCCGCGGTCTTCGTCACGGCTTTCTTAGAGCCCTTCTTGGGCGCGGCCTTGGCTGGATCGGGCATATCAACTAAATCGCAGCTAACAGAACATACTATAGAATGGCGCGGTTGCTCAAATATTTATAGTCACTTTATGCAAATATTCCTGAGCGAATCCCTCTCTGGGATTGGTTGACAATTCGTGCTTTGTGCATGCGCCATATTTGATGACGTAACTAGAGGCGCATTTGAAGCTTAGGGGCGCGGGCCTACGTGTTCGCCGGCGTTGTCTTTACCGGCTTCAAATTCAAGTTCTTACCGTACTGTCATAAAAAAACAACAAATTTTACTTAAGCATTCCTTCCCAATTCTACTTTAATCCTAATTTTATAGTGATTTTATTTTCACACCCTCAAGTTGGGTGTGAGATGGAAGAGTAAGGAGAATGCTGGAGTGAGTTGGCTGGAGGGGTGGAGAGTGTGCCCAAGGGGGGGGGGTGATTGGAGCGGACTTCAGTGGGCATGTTGGTGAAGTAAACAGGTGATGAGGAAGTGATTGGCAGGTATGGTGTCAAGGAGAGAAATGTGGATGGACAGATGGTGGTAGAATTTGCGAAAAAGATGGAAATGGCTGTGGTGAATACATATTTCAAGAAGAGGGAGGAACACAGGGTGACGTATAAGAGTGGAGGAAAGTGCACACAGGTGGACTATATCTTATGTAGAAGAAGATTTGAAAGGGATTGGAGACTGCAAGTTGGTGACCGGGGAAAACGTAGCTAGGCAGCATCGGATGGTGGTCTGTAGGATGACTTTGGAGACCAAGAATGGGAAGAGAGTGAATGCAGAGCCAAGGATCAAATGGTGGAAGTTGAAGAAGGAAGACTGTTATGTGGAGTTCAGGGAGGAGTTAAAACAAGCACTGGGTGGTAGCGAAGAGTTACCAGATGGCTGGGCAACCACTGCAGAAAAAGTGAGGGAGACAGCCAGGAAGGTACTTGGTGTGTCATCAGGACAGAGGAAGGAAGACAAGGAGACTTGGTGGTGGAACAAGGAAGTACAGCATAGTATACAGGGGAAGATGTTAGCAAAGAAGAAGTGGGATATTTGGAGAGATGAAGAAAGTACACAGGAGTATTGTTTATTGTTTATTTAGTTCCCATTAGCTGTTACCCAAGGCAACAGCTACTCTTCCTTGGGTCCACATTAAAAACATCCATGTATGCACATGCTTTCACATGCATGTATACATAGATAAATACAATTGCATCCCTAAATTCAATTCATTCCCCATCCATCCCACCCACCTCAATTAAACCAGCATTATTAGAGAAGCCAAACACATACCCCCCCACACAGACACACACATACACACACACACCCTTACAGTAGCATCTATTACAGACTACTCCTACCAACTGCTTTGAGCTACATATTTCAGAATAAAAATATAAAAAGCTATGTACTATACATTATGTATGCTTCCACCCAAAAAAAAATAACCTCTTAAGTTGCTTTTTAAAACGTTTTTTACTTGTTGCTTGAGTAATAACATATGGCAACCTATTCCACTGTGAAATGGCCCTATACATAGCAGTCCTTTTCATTGCATTTGTTCTGGGTTGAGGAATTGTAACGACCCCTGCTAACTTGTCTTGTTCCATGTTCATGTCTGTCCTGGGAAAAAGTTATGCTTGAGTACAGGCAGTAGAGTTGTTTTGACACAGCTATATTCCTGAATAACGTTAGAAGACTGCATGTTAATCTGTCTTCTACTTTCAACCAGGCAAGATCATGGTGCATTTGGTCTATACCTTTTCTCATTGAACACCTGACTGCAAGATGTCCTGCTCTATTCTGCACTATCTGAAGCTTGTTTAGCTCCTGTTTTGTTGCACTTGACCAGATTAATGGGCAGTAGTCCAGGTGTGACAAAACCAAGGTTTGTATAACCTGTAAGATGGTAGTTGAAGTAATGAAAGAGAAGTATCTTCTTATCATAGATTCAGCATAAAGCGAAGAGAGAGGTGGCAAAGGAAAAGTCATATGGTGAGCTGTATGAGAGGTTAGACACTAAGGAAGGAGAAAATGACGTGTACTGACTGGCTAGACAGAGGGACCGAGCTGGGATGGGTGTGCAGCAGGTAAGGGCGATCAAGGATAGAGATGGAAATGTGCTGAAAAGTGAGGATAGTGTGTTGAGAAGGTGGAAGGAGTATTTTGAGGGGCTGATGAAGGAAGAAATTGAGAGAGGGAGAAGGTTGAATGATGTGGGGATAGTGAATCAGGAAGTGCGGTGGATTAGCAAGGAGGAAGTGAGGGCAGCTATGACAAGGATGAAGAGTGGAAAAGCAGTTGGTCCTGATGACATACCTGTGGAGGCATGGAGTTGTTTAGGAGAGATGGCAGTGGAGTTTTTAACTAGACTGTTTAACACAATCTTAGAAAGTGAGATGATGCTTGAGGAGTGAAGAAGAAGTATACTGGTACCAATTTTCAAGAATAAGGGTGATGTGCAGAACTGTAGCAACTACAGAGGTATAAAGTTGATCAGCCACAGCATGAAGATTTGGGAAAGAGTAATAGAAGCGAGGTTAAGAGGAGAGGGGATGATCAGCGAGGAGCAGTATGGTTTCATATCATGAAAGGGCACTACAGATGCAATGCTTGTTTTGAGATGTTGAGAGAAGTATAGAGAAGGCCAGAAGGAGTTACATTGTGTCTTTGTGTATTTAGAGAAAGCATATGACAGGATGCCGAGAGAGGAGGTGTGATATAGTATGAGGAAGAGAAGTATGTAGGGGTGGTGCAGGATATGTATGAGGAAAGTATGACAATGGTGAGGTGTGCGGTTGGAATGATAGATGGGTTAAAGGTGGAGATGGGATTACATCAAGGATCAGCTCTGAGCCCTTTCCTGTTTGCAATGGTGATGGACAGGTTGATGCTCGAGATCAGGCAGGAGTCTCCGTGGACTATGCCGTTTGCAGATGACATTGTGATCTGTAGCGAGAGTAGGCTGCAGGTGGAGGAGAGCCTGGAGAAGTGGAGGTATGCACTGGAGAGAAGAGGAATGAAAGTCAGTAGGAGCAAGATGGAATATCTATGTGTGAATGAGAGGGAGGACAGTGGAATGGTGAGGATGCAAGGAGTAGAGGTGACGAAGGCACATGGGTTTACATACATGAGGTCAACTGTACAAAGTAACAGGGAGTGCAGAAGAGAGGTGAGGAAGAGAGTGCAGGCAGGGTGGAGTGGGTGGAGAAGAGTGTCAGGAGTGATTTGTGACAGAAGGGTACCAGCATGAGTTAAAGGGAAGCTTTACAAAATGGTTGTGAGACCAGCTATGTTATATGGTTCAGAGACAGTGGCACTGATGAAAAGACAGGAGGCAGAGCTGGAGGTGGCAGAGTTGAAGATGTTAAGATTTTAATTGGGCGTGACAAAGAAGTGCAGGATTAGGAATGAGTATATTAAAGGGATAGTTCAGGTTGGATGGTTAGGAGACAAAGCAAGAGAGGCAAGATTGAGATGGCTTGGACATGTGTGGAGGAGAGATGCTGGGTATATTGGGAGAAGGATGCTGAATATGGAGCTGCCAAGGAAGATGAAAAGTGGAAGGCCAAAGAGGAGGTTTATTGATTGGATGAAAGAGGACATGCAGGTGGCTGGTGTGACAGAGGAAGACGCAGAGGACAGAAAGAAATGCAAATGGATGATCTGCTATGGCGACCCCTATCGTGAGCAGTCGAAAGTAGTAGTAGTTTATAGTAATTTGATTTATCTATTGTTGGCCTCACTGCCCGCCCATATTATGCACAGCCCTTTACTTCATCTCAATAAGGGACCCCTTTCAGGAACTGCGGTCAGGAATACGCCTCTGCAGCCACGAGGCCAACAAAGTATTTATTTATTGTATGAAGTTGTGGGGAAGTTGGATACGTTAACACTGAGCTACTATGCTTTGCCTATTTGTGTGGCAATAGATGGGGTTTATTTCCCAAGACATATAAGGGCACATGTGGTGACCATTATTTAATTTCACTCTAGCATTAAATGAGTAGCAAGACAAATATGTCTTACAGTATTGTCAAACTTTTTAATAAAGTGTGTGCCTTGATTGTAGAGCCCACTCGCTTTATACCTTGCTGCCCAAACATGCTTATTGTCACGGTCTCAATAGTATGTTCCCAGATCCGGAAAAGTGATTCAGTTCATCTGGACACAACATTTATTAAGAGAGAAACGTTTCATCACTCATCTAAGTGACCTATTCAGTCTCAACTGACTGCAGGTATCCCCACCCTTATAAACAATACAGTGGCATAACGACCGAAAACAACAACCCGTTTCATATGCAAGTTGCCGTGAGCATAACCAGTTTCAATGACCATTACCCCCCCCCCCGTTCCGGGGGACGGTCGTTCCCTCTGCACATAGATGGCCTCTTTGACTCCCTATTCAAACCAGCGTTCCTCCCTATCAAGGATGTGCACGTCCTCATCCTTGCAGTCAGTTGAGACTGAAGAGGTCACTTACATGAGTGATGAAACGTTTCTCTCTCAATAAACGTTGTGTCCAGATCAAAGAAAGTTAAATCAGTTCATCCGGATACAACATTTATTGACAGATACGTTTCATCGTTGTAAAAAGTTGTGTCAAGATGATTCAACTTTGATTTTCTTAGCTGGATTATTGAGCATGCATAAAGACGACATGTACCCAGAATTTCTCCTTAATCCTGGTTGGAAGAAGTAGCTCATTTTTATTGCGGGACTGTCATCTTAATAGATAACAGAAAGCCGGGGACGCCATGTTTTGATGCATGCTCAATAATCGAATCGAAACTCCATGAAGTCCGACGTCATTGATACGTTATCTTTAGTTGTATTAGCGGTTTATTCTGAAATCTCACCGACCATAGATCAGTCACATTCATCACCTTCCTTGACAAATACAAAATAAAATAAACTGTTGTACCCCTTTGCTCTTAATACAACCCTGTTACGATCATGTGCTTACAGTACAATTTAGTAATAATACTGAAAGGCTGTAATTCAAAAACGAAACTAACGTAATTATTAAATATTAAACTAATAATGTTAAATCTGCTCAAATATAGATATTTGCTCACTAAAATATTTTCCCTTGAAGAATATGTGCACAAAACGGCAAGTATTTCTAGTCAAATGGACATACAACGTAGTGCACGGGGAGCAGGGAAATCGGTTGGTAAACACGCGGGATTCAATGTGTCCCGCAACAATAACCGTCCCCAGAACAGCTCCTAGCCTTTTAGTTCCGCGCCAACATTTACAATTAGAGAACCGAGAACTAGGTTCGTTGAGTTACACACATTTGCACACTAAACTTTTCCCGCCAATATTAATAAACCTATATTAACGTATGTGCCACTATTAGCCTTAGTTCAAAAAGTAAATTCCAGACGTATTTTCAATCTAACGCAGAACCAATACACCTAACATGCAAGAGATTATTCAAAAACGTAATGCACGTTTGCAATATATCAATTAGAATGCATCTTTGGGAATTTTGGGTGGCTCTTAAAAGAGCCGTTGGGTTTAGTAGTTTTGTCGTCGAATTTATCCACCGAAGCCGTACAGGGTGCGACCCTGTCTCTTCAAGGCATAAACCACGTCCATGGCGGTGACGGTCTTCCTCTTGGCGTGCTCGGTGTAGGTGACGGCATCACGGATCACGTTCTCCAGGAAGACTTTCAGGACTCCGCGGGTCTCCTCGTAGATCAGACCGGAGATACGCTTCACTCCGCCACGGCGAGCCAGGCGGCGGATGGCGGGCTTGGTGATGCCCTGGATGTTATCGCGAAGCACTTTACGGTGGCGCTTGGCGCCTCCTTTTCCGAGTCCTTTGCCTCCCTTGCCCCGTCCACTCATGGCTACACAATACCTCAAGTTTGCAACCTACAGAATGTGCTTCACTACCCCGGAGACGTTTATAAATAACCAGTTTGAGGACCTAAGTGAAGCAGATTATGGACATAGTGGCGGGTCTTTATAGCCCCACCTCATATGCATAATGAGCTCTGCAACCTTATGAATGAATGAGTGACTGATGAATGAATGATTTATTTCGAACGCGTAAACAAGCAGGGTATAATAGTCCATTGCCAGTAATCTGAAGTGATCAACAAATCTACACATCAAACTCAGCGAACAAATCTTCATATAATAATAAATAATAATAAACTTATATAGCGCTTTTCTAACACTCAAAGTCGCATATACATCATATTATTTGTTACATGTTCGAAAAGGAGTAGGAGGAATAGGAGGAAGTATACACTTGTTTTTTTCCCCTACCCCCTCTCACATACTCTTAAGTTAATTCAGCTACTATATATTGCAAAAAGGAAACGAAACGAGACCAGTTTTGAACAATTTGGACGATAATGGGGTGCAGAGTGACGTCATTCCTTTGGCACAATGCTGTTTTATATCTAAAATACTAAAAGCAGGCTCATTTTCTCCTCTCCGTCGTCCCCAATGGGCGGATAAAAGATGTTCTGTTATTCGGTGTTCTTATAACTATATATGGGGATTTGTGACGTGCCATTCTGTAAATTGTGTACACACATCCATTGCGCGTTGTCCGTCTTGGTAGAGAGAGCCCTCCTCTTTTGCTCTCCCTGAGGTTTCTTCCTATTTTTTCTCCATGTAAAGTCTTTTTTTTCGGGGGGGGGGTTGTTTCTTATCCGATGCGAGGGTATAAGGACAGTATGTTGTGTTGCTGTAAAGCCACCTGAGACAAATATTGGTCTGTACAAATAAAATTGACTTGACATTACGCACGGCGAAATGGCAAACATTGCTTGTGGTGAGGTGGATATGTCTGTGCTTGCGGTACCGTATGGACCCAGTGTGGCGAAGGCCATATCATGACGCTTCGCCTTTAACCCAGTAGCAATAGCTTTAGACGGCAAAGTCTCTAACGTAACTCTAGTTTCTATGAGTATAGGGGCAGCCCCCTAACATCTGGGCTCCACTGGCTCCGTTATAGCTGAAGAAGAAAGCTTTTGGGAGCTGATTGTTGTTGTTGTTGTTGTTGTTGTTGTTGTTGTTGTTGTTGTTGTTGTTGTTGTTCTTGTTCTTGTTCTTCTTCTTCTTCTTCTTCTTCTTCTTCTTCTTCTTCTTCTTCTTCTTCTTCTTCTTCTTCTTCTTCTTCTTCGCCCCCCACTCGGTTTACTGGCGGATCACAAACAATTTTAAGGTGCATACCGCCACCTACTGTACAACAGTTTGTAACATCATGTCATTTTACCCCATTAAGGTCTACCCTTCAACCATGTGTCACTTAAGAAAGGAAATAATGCCTTCCTGGTGATTTTAATCCCCTCTCCCTCTCCGTCTGTTCCCAGTATCCCCATCAGATTCCACTCTTGTCCCGCCTCTCGGACTTTATCCTGTAACCTTTCTCGTTCCACTTCATACATGTTACAATGTAATATTACATGTTCAGCGTTTTCTTTAACTCCACATTTCTCACACTTACCACTGTCCCCCTTTCCCCCCATTACGAACAAAGTGCCATTTAATCCTGTGTGATCCAGCCTTACTCTTGTTATTATGATTTCCTCCCTACTGTTCCTTTCCTTATACTTTTTTTGTTATGACAGGTTTTTGTATTTTGTAATACCCCCTTCCTTTCTAGTCTTCCTCCCACCTTTTCTGCCATATCTCCATTCCTTCCCTCTTAATCACTGCTTTTCCTTCTCCTTTTCCAAGTGGAACTGATACTGTTTTTTCTTTTTGCGATGCCAGTTTTGCTCGTTCATCTGTACACTCATTCCCTTTCGGTCCCTCATGTGCTGGTACCCAACAGAACTGTACAGCTATACCACCTCTGTGTAATCTAAGCAAATTATGGTAAATTTCAATGATTAAATCTTCTCTGACAGTTTTTGTTGACTGCATACTTTCCAAGACTGCTATTGAATCTGAACATATCACCACCCTATCAGGTCTGACCTCTTCAACCCACTGTAACCCAATAATGACTGCCACTATTTCTGCTGTATATACCGATAACTGGTCAGATATTCTAGTATTATTATTATTATTATTGTTATTCTCTTGGAACCGTCTGTGTAGATTTTGAGATAACTGTGATAACTATTACTCAGGTACACACTTGTTTTAACTCCCACTTCATTCATTTGCTATTCTCTTTTCTTGCCCAGAATACTCATGTCTATCTTTACTTCTGGGAACAACCAAGGGGGTACGCTACTAAATGGAGTGGATCTGGTGAACTCTAAGGCCTCCATTCCATATGTCCTCGCTCTTTCATCTTTTTTGAAATCCACTCTGAAAATTACTCAGTAACCCTCTTTGTTCCAATACATGTGATAGCCTACAAACTATTATATTCTCCATCATTTACATAAGTGAGATGTAAACGCTATGGGCCTGTAGTTACCAGGATTAGCAGGGTCCTCCCCTGGCTTGATGAATGGTAATATGACTGCCCTTTTCCATCAACTCGGCAGCATTGCCTCCCTCTAGATTTTATTAAAACTTCTCAGCACTAACTTCAGTGTTTCCACTGGCAGCTGCCAGAACATGGCATAACATAAATGGTCTTGTCCTGGGGCTGTATATCCAGTATCTTGTAAGGCAATTTTAAGTTTTGACTTTGTAAAGTCTACATCCAGAGTTGACATCCCATCCTCTCTCTTCTCCCTCACATTCTCATTCTCTCTGAGTACACATTCTTTCTGCTGTCTATGGAAATCGTCAAGGTGCTCACCATTATGTACTGCAGCAAATACCCTACCACCATTTTGATGGTTTGTTCTGTCATGTCTTATAGACCTGAACCCTGGGATCACAAAATCTTACTGAGGCTGTAACATCTGGAGCTACTTCTAATTCATATAAATACTTTTTAAAATTCTTGCCCATTGGCTATTAGGCTTCTCACATTCCATTGTAGTATGTGGACTAGCATAACTATAATCTCAACCCACAACATGTATATTTTCTCCAACTAATGCTTCTGTCAACAATGCATGCATCTGGTCTGCTTTTACATCTTTCAAAACAAGGAATCTTTTTGCTGCCTCCACAATGTTCCTGATTCTATCACTTTTCTTTTTCATCTGTGATGCAATATTGATGGTGTGGCAGATGAAGGCCACAAAGTTCACTTTGTTCACCACTAGTGTTTCCTTGTTAACTTTACATTTATGATCACAAACATGTTGTATAGTTATTGAGGCTTGGGTTTGGGCCTGGTTTTCATGTGTGTTACTGTCAAGTTGTACTGCATTTCTTTGAGCCATTCCACTAACATTCCTGTTGTTTGTTCCTACCCCCTAACTTTCTTTAGTGCTTCTGAAACTTTGTCCATTATCTTTATTTTCTGGACTTCTCCGGCTTCTCTCTGCACTACGCAGCCTCCATACGCAGCACTGTGCTCTCTTCTGTAATTACAACATTTAACCTTGGCATCCTTTTCACATTTTCCATACTCCTGTTGGCCTCCACAAGGCGCACACCTTAGCTTTCCTTTACACTGCTGTGCTGTGTGCCCCATTCTTTGGCATGCATAACACCTGAGTGGTTTGGGAATGTATTCCCTCGCACTGTAGTTCATATATCCCATTTGCACTGACTTAGGCAGGGTTTTCTCAAACTGAAGTACAACTGAGAGGGTTTCCTTCAGTGAGCCATCCCTTTTACTTTTAAGCCTTGTAGCGTCAATTACCTTTCCGCCTAGTAGCTCCTTTTTAACATCTTCCATAGACATACTTACTGGGACTCCTGAGATAATTCCTCTCAACTTTGCTATTGCTCCAGGGATATGAGCCTTCGTCCTTTCCCCTTTTAGTGACGACATTCGTGGTATATTTTCTTGCTGTTGTTTGCTAGATGCATGTACCAACACTCGTTTGTTATCCATAAACCTGGCGTATTTGATTCTACCGATCTCTTCCTCGATCGCTCTGGTAAGACCCCAACGAGACAGTTGGTCTCAAGTTGTTGCATCTCATGTCGATTGAATGGGTTGACTAGAAACCCTACACTTCGTCTCCATGTAGGAGTAATTAAACGCCCCCCCCCCCAACAGCTTAAATCAGAAATAGGAAAACTGAAACGTGTAGTGTCAAAAACAGTTGCGGGATTTTGCTGCTGGATAAATAACTAGGCAGTTGTGTACTTGGAAATGGAATCAACACTGTCAACGAAAGCAACAGTAATAGCCCTCCAGATTACAAGGGGTTAAATCAGGACGTTTTGGTTTAAATAATTGTAATTTGCTAGCTCCCTATTCCTGTTAATTGTATCTTTATAGCCTTGATAAGACAGCCCGTTATAGCTTTTCATTAAGAATCTATAAAAAAAGATTACATCTGCTATATTGTTAAATGTGACCTATTAAAACATCTTAATACTTAATACAAAATCTGTACTTCTATTAGAAATGTCACACTGTCATGTTTGGAGAACATCAGAGGGGCCCAGGTCAAATTATGCCAGGAATGGCACAACATGCTAATTTTGAAATTGCTCTACATTGTTTCCAGGTTCGAGTTGACCCGTATAACCATATATACAAAGAGATGACGGGCCAAGCGTGTTTCGACAAAAATCTTTTACTTAACATCACTAAATGACAGACATTTCACAGGTCAGTTCATATCAAGATTTCGTTATAGATCACGATGGGAAGGTCTGTTAGAAAAAGAAATATTCATGTATCATAGAAGATAGATAGATAGATGACTCTTCGCTGGGGATTTCTTGGCTGCTACGGCTTTTTTGACCCGCCTCTTCGGACTCTTGGCCGCTTTCTTGAGGCTCTTGGCTTTCTTTGTCCCCGCCGCCGGCTTCTTCGGCTTCTTGGGGGACGTGGCTGCGGGCTTGGGTGCTGCTTTCTTGGGCTTCCTGGTTGCAGCGGGTTTCTTGGCCGCTTTCTTCGGACTCTTGGGCGCTTTCTTGGGGCTCTTCGCTTTGTTTGCCTCCGCCGGCTTCTTCAGCTTCTTGGGGGACTTCCTGGCTGCGGGCTTGGGTGGTGCTTTCTTGGCTGCAGCTGGGTTCTTGGACGCGGCTGCGTACGGGGCGGCTACGCAACCCCATACGTAGCAGGGTGCGATGCACTGTATGTTGTGACACATTCTTCCTGCAACCATCATTGAAATTTTCTGTGACTTGTGCCACAGTAGATCGTCTATCAGTTCGGACTAGTCGGGATAGCCTTCGTTGCCCTCGTGCATCGATGAGCCTTGGGCGCCCCACACCCTGTCGCCGGTTTGTGGTTTGCCCCTCCTCAGACCATTGTCGGTAGGTACTCACCACTGCTGACCGGGAGCAGCCCACAAGTCTCGCCGTTTCAGAGATGCTCTGACCCAGTCGTCTGGCCATAACAATTTGGCCTTTGTCAAAGTCGCTCAGGTCTTTACTCCTGCCCATTTTTCCTGCATCCAACACGTTGACTACGAGTACCGATTGTTCGTTTATCGTCTAATCTACACGGGCCTTGACATGTCCCATTGTTTGGCGATGACCGACGTTATTCGATTCACCTGAGTGGTCATAATGTTTTGGCTCATCAGCGTGTGCGTTGCAATAGACAGAGATCAGTTTATGTATCCGGTCTGAGGACCTAAGTGAAGCAGTGCACAAAGCGGCGGTTACGTAATCCCCCCCTCCCCAACACACACGCTCCTTGAATCCATATGAATGTCACGAGCCCTCTGGAAAGACTTGCTAAATATATTTTTGCCTTTTTTTATGAATCAAATCCTAAATACATAAACGGAACTCTTGACACGTATTTGGATGTCAGCCCCACCCCCGTTCCCTCTGCATAGCCGAGAAACACTACTTAACCACCCCGACCACTTGATAGGAATGTTCAGTTTTAGACGGACGTGGTTGGCTCTTATAAGAGCCGTTGGGTTTGCAGAGACGGGGATTTCATTTCTACTTGTTCTTGGAAGACTTGTCGGTCTTCTTGGGGAGCAGGACAGCCTGAATGTTGGGCAGCACGCCACCCTGAGCGATGGTCACTCCCCCCAGCAGTTTGTTGAGCTCCTCGTCATTGCGGACGGCCAGCTGAAGGTGGCGGGGGATGATACGGGTCTTCTTGTTGTCCCTGGCTGCGTTTCCGGCCAACTCCAGAATCTCTGCGGTCAGATACTCCAGCACGGCCGCCAGATACACCGGTGCGCCGGCACCCACACGTTCTGCGTAGTTGCCTTTACGCAGGAGCCTGTGGACACGTCCGACAGGGAACTGCAAACCAGCCCGGGACGACCGGGTCTTAGACTTAGCCCTGGCTTTACCGCCCTGCTTTCCTCTTCCAGACATGTTCGTTAACGCAAGCGATATGCAGCAAGCGAATAGGCGGAGACTAAGTAGAAAGCTTTATACATTTGCGAACGCATTGATTGGTTGATGTGGACCTGTGTTTCATAAACCAATCCGGAGTGTTGACGTCCGCCCATAGTTTTGTTTGGCGGTTACTTGAAATTTGAATTCAGAAAATAATAATCCGCCAGTTTTCCTTTGTGTCCATTCTTGGCTAAAATAGAGCTGGTGACGTTTTGACATCACTCATCTAAGTGAAACGTATCTGTCAAGAAACGTTGTATCCAGATGAGCTGATTCGACTCTCTTTGATTTTCTTACCTGGATTATTGAGCATGCATAAAGACATGTTTTAGAAGCTCATGTAAATGGCTACCTGTATTTTGCAACATTTTGGATACAAAGTATATTGGAAGGCGGAGTAGATGGTATAAAGAGTGTTTTAGAAGATCAGCAATTGCCTGACATTTTAGTGTCTTGTAAGATCAATATTACTGCCTGGATTGTTAAACGTATTACTGCTTCTTTTGAGTGCGTAGTGTCTTTGTTTGTTTCTGCTGTTGGACGATGAGAAATTAACACTGTAATTTCCGCATTTTATGGATGAATATAGTGTACTCTGAGGCCCCTAAGAATAAAGAACATTAAATACAGATTCTCCTTTATCCCTCGTCTAATAAGCAGTATTTTACATTTGAACACAATGTAAAATGTCGAACTTTTTTTGCACCCATTATTCTGGCTCAAATCGATTTATTTTAACCTTATGTAGCCCCTCCCAACCTTCCTTCTCTTTGCTTACTGAACTCACGGACGTCCTGATAAGACCTACTGAATCATCACCCCCCCCCTTTATCAATCAAGTGATAAAATGTAAAAAAATACAAAAATAAATATATAAATGCTGAAATACACAATTTTACCAACGTGAACTGAACAATAGGATTGTAGGCTAATAGATCAATATGCTAGTCAATTGCCGATGTGCAAAAAGCTGCACATGCTGTTATCTATTATCGGCTTGACTATTGTAATGCACTTAATTCTGGCATCAGCAAGGGCTCCCTCCACCGTCTGCAGTTGGTAAAAAACGCCACTGCTCGGCTCATTACCGGGGCAAGGAGGCATGACCATATCACTCATGTGTTTGCTTTCCCTGCACTGGCCCTCCGTTATATTTCAAATTGATTTTAAAAATCTATTGCTCACTTTTAAGGCTTTAAATGGTCTTGCTCCTACACACATTTGTGATTTATTGACCTAGTATATGTCGCCCTCTCGACCATTAAGATCTGTAGATGGAGCCCTGCTGGTTATTCTCAGGTCTTGTTTGTTGCTGTTAGACCCCCCCCCCCCCACACACACAGACACACACACTAATGACCTCTCTTCCTGTCGAACAAAGACAAACTAAGTCTGTAGGTTCTTTTAAATCTCGTCTTAAAATGTTCTTTTCATGTTTTTTTTAAATGTTTGATAAATATTTTTTATTTATTTATAATGTTTTATTTTTACTCTTATGTATTTGGTCGTACTCTTATTTTTACCATGTCTGGTTTTATTTCTTTGTAAAGCACGTTGTAACATTGTTTTAGACAAGTGCTATATATATTTAAAGTTATTGTTATTATTATTATTTTTTGATAATGATGTCAGGCTTGTTGGCTTTTATCTCTCTGTCAGTGTGGATGGGCATGTCCCAGAGGATGGTGACACCATTGTTTTCAGTGACTGTTTTTGGCTGATGTTCGTACCACTTCTCAGTCGTCTTGATCTTGTAACTCCTGCAGATCTTCCAGTGCAGGTATGCTGCTGCCTTGTTGTGCCTGTACATGTACTCGGTCTTTGACAGTTCCAGGCAGCCTGAGACAATGCGATCGATGGTTTCTTCGTACATTCCACAGATTCTGCATTTTGGGTCTTTTCTATCTTTGATGATGCGATGGTGATAGGATGTGGTTGCCAGGCTCTGGTCTTGTGCAGCGATTATCAGGCCCTCCGTCTCTGCTTTCAGCCCGGTGCTCCTCAGCCACTGGTGTGTCTTTTGTTGGTCCACGCCTGCATCTTTCATTCTTTTTGAGTACTTCCCGTGCATTGCTTTGTCCTCCCAGGTTTTTTGCAGTTGCTGCTGGCCATGGTGTTTTGACCTTTGCTTCACTCGTTTGGCATAGATGGTAGTTGCCTCATTTTCTGTTGGTGGGGTTTCTGGGACATCAACTTCTTTCTTGAATTGTGCAGCTTCTTTATTGATGGAGTAGATCGCCCTCCAAGGCTATCTATTGCTAGTGGGTTTATCTCCTCACGCATGCACGCCGCATTGAAAGGATTTAAGTCAATGCCTACTTAATAGTGGGCCTCACTTATGGGCACAACCACAGAATAAGAATCATGTTTATTGGCCATGTAGGTTTGCACAAACATGGAATTTGACTCCAGTTTCGTGGCTCTTTCAGTGTACCTAACAGAATAACAACACTACAACTCAACTGTCTTCAAATATATACAAAAGGATTGACTATATACAGGTGAAATAAGAGGTGATAAAGTGCAGTGGTGCAGATAATATATCAGAGATGCTGAATAGATGTTAGCAGGTTACTTACATACATGCCTGAGGTAGATAGACATGACAGAGCATACCAGTATATGTACAAGGTACAGTACAGTATATACAAAATGGTTGGACAGTGTTAAGCATTCATTTGAATGGCAGCCCGCAGAAAGAAACTGATTTTATATCTGGTTGTTTTGGGGTACAGCGCTCTGTAGCGCCTGCGAGAAGGGAGGAGTTGAAACAGGTTGTGACGAGGGTGTGATGGGTCTTTAGTGATGTTGCCTGTCCATTTCCTGAGTTTGGAGGTGTATAAGTCCTGAATGGAGGGCAAGTTAGCACCAATGATTTTCTCTGCAGCCCTAACTGTCCATTGTAGTCTGTCCCTGTCCTGTTTGGTGGCTGAACCAAACCAGACAGTGATGCAGTGATGAAACTACATCCACTGCTAAGCCTTTTTGATAACTGTGTTTATGTTGGATGCCCACCTCAGGGCCTGGGAGATTGTGGAACCCAGAAATCTGTAGGCTTTCAACGTAGACACGTCATTTTGTACAAACATACAAATGAAGTGTACTCTCTGCATTTAACCCATCCTAGCTGTGTAGCTAGGAGCAGTGGGCAGCTGCTATGCAGCACCCGGGGGAAACTATTGCCTTGATCAGGGGCACAGACAGAAGTATTAACCCTAACATGCATGTCTTTTTTGATGGTGGGAGGCAACTGCAGTGCCTGTAGGAAATCCACGCAGATATGGGGGGAGCATGCAAACCCCATACAGAAAGGACCTCGGACTGCCTGGGGTTTGAACCCAGGACCCGCTTGCTGTGAGGCAACAGCACTAGACACTAGGCCACCATGCCATGATATTTTAAGTCTACTTATATATTGCCCACAAAGCAAGCTGTTTTGCTCAGTCCAAGCATGCCTGGGCATGCACTCAGTGTAGGTGCTATAAAAAGTGCTATGCCTGGCATGCTTAGTCAGGTTAAATGCTGGCAGACAGGCTATAAAAGCTGATCACATTTACAGATGCTGTTTGGATGCATGTTGATGCATATGTTCTTCAGGCAATGGCATATTCTATTGTAAACTTAACAATAGAATTTATTGTCTTTTTATCCATTGCCTATTTATTTTCAGGAAGGTTTAATACAGTAGAAATGTCTCGTCAATGTTGCAAGAGCTACAATACATTCTGTTACATCTGTGGTGAGTGTATGCTTAAGGCTCAACTAGGCACCATGACTGCACTGATTAAGAAAGCCTATGAGCTCTTCTTTGGATGTAAAATTGTTGACCAAGAGAAACCCTGGGCTCCTCACTTTTGTTGTGCAACATGTGCAGTCAACCTGAGAGCTTGGTTCAGAGGTACTCGGAAATCAATGTCATTTGCAGTCTGAATGCTATGGGGAGAACAAAAGGATCACGTGATTACTTCTGTCTGACCAATGTATCTGGCTTCTCTACTCAAAATAAGAAATCTATTGAATACCCCAATCTGCCTTCAGCCATGAGACCATGATGACAGTTTGCCAGGACAGAAGCGACCAGAGACATGGAGCTTAGATGAAGCAGATGAAGATGCCACAATACATGAACCAGATGTGGAAATGACACTAATCCAAATGTTGAACCCTTTATGCCTGGTTATCCTCATCTGATAACACAGCCAGAATTAAATGACTGATCAGGGACATAGATTTGTCAGAAGCTAAAACAGAACTATTTGGTTCAAGATTGCAAGGATGGGGTGTGTTGTCACCAGGTACAAAAATTTCTATCTTTCAGAACCGTCAAGGATGTTTGACAAACATTTTTATGCAGGTTGACAATCTCTGTTTCTGCACTGACATTGATGGATTGTTCATGGCTTTGGGTTGTCTGCATGGGCCTTCAACAATGGTGTCTTTTTATATATCTGTCAATATTAAGCCTGAAAGCTGTCCTGTTACACAATGGTAATGTCTACCATTCAGTACCCATTGGCTATGCAGTGCACATGAAATCAAACCTACAATAATGTGGAACTGTTGTTAAACACACACAGTACAACAATTATGACTGGAACAGCTGTGGTGATCTAAAGGTCTTGGCACTGCTACTAGGAATGCAGCTCAGATATACAAAGTATTGTTGTTTCCTTTGTGAATGGCCATGCTAAAGAGTCACATTACATTAAAAAGAACTGGTTGCTCCGTAAGCATTTTGTTCCAGGGCAGAAAAGTGTGGCACATAAACCACTTGTCCACCCAACAAAGACATTTCTGCTTCCTCTTCACATAAAACTGGGATTAATTAAAAATTTTGTGAAAGCAACAAACAAAGAAGGTGATGGATTTCGCTATTTGAGACAGATGTTTCCAAGAATAACTGATGCCAAGATTGAGGAAGGCATTTTTGCTGTTGCACAAATCAGACAGGTCATCAATGACAGGGAATTAGAAGATCTGCTAGTGGGGCTAGAGAAAATAGCATGGAAGGCATTTAAGGATGTCGTTGAGAATTTTCTTGGCAAATACACAGCACCAAACTACATTGACCTGCTTGACAACATGCTTAAAGCATGCAAAACCATGAAGTGCAACAAGTCATTGAACATTAATTTTCTGCATTCACACTTGGACGTCTTCTCTGGCTGATCGTGGTGCAGTCAGTGACAAACATGGTAAAAGGTTTCATCAGGACATTGCAGCCATGGAAAACAGGTTGGACACAGACACGAGAGTAACCAGATGCTGAGTACAAACTAAAATAAGCTGCAAAAGATTTTAAGCTCAGTTGAACTACACAGTGTGTCATCATCATTATTTGATTAAACATGTTCAATTCAAAAAAAATATTTTAATGTTTCTTCAAATTCCTAAGTGATGCAGCAAATCCAAAATTATTTTTGTGTTCTGCTTAACATTGTCTATCAGAAGCTCTATTGTTTTTTTTTGTTTTTTTCCAGAAAGCAAAATGTTTAAAAGAAATGGTTGTCCTGTGCAATTATTCCCATTATTATTATTAACCTTCCTGGTAATGAAATTTGCAATGACGTACGTAATATTCTACAGAACTAAACATCTAATGTTATCAAAAGTGTGACCACATATCGTCCAAAGTTTTGGTCACCAAAACTGTCAACTAATAATACAAGGTGTCTAATTCCAATTAACATTTCACCTATTGGTAGCTCTAAAGTTCTGCCTACTACTGATCACTTCCACAAGATGCTTAAATTTGCTTTCATTAATATCAGGTCATTGTCTACCAAAGTCTTACTAATAAATGATCTGATTCTTGAACATAATTTCATTATAATTGGGTTATGTGAAACATGACTGAAATCAAATGTTTTCCTTCTCTTAAAAGAAGCTTTCTCACCTGACTATACTTACACCCATGTAGCTCTAGCAAATAAACAAGGTGGGGGTGTTTCCTTAATATTAGTCTATTTTCAATCTGACTTCTAGACTTGACTCTAAGTTTCAATCTTTAGAAGGTCTCATTCTAAGTATATCACCCTCAGCCACAAATAGCCTCAGCTCAGTCCAGATTGTGATGCTCTATCAACCTCCTGGCTCTTATTCACTATTTCTTGAAGAATTTGGAGAATTTGTCTCAGGTCTTGTTACTCATTCTGGTGAGATTCTAATTTAAACACCTGGCTGATCAAATTACAAACATGAAGCGCAAATATCCAGACTCCTTACTCATAATCCTTGCGGATTTCATGGCTCAGCCATGAAATGCCAAAATACAGGCAGCATATTAAATGTCCCACAAGAGACAATGATTTGACTCCCCCTCCGGCTTGGAGCTACTGCAGCCTGTTGCACATACCTGACTGTATGCGTTTGGTGTAGAATAAATTTGCGGATCCTTTGTTATGAACTGGGATGATTCATGTGGGGTTTGTGAATGAAGCATGTGTCAGCATGCAGCATTCTCTGTGATGATGTCATTAAAATAGTGTTATCCCATTAAAAAAATCCGCACTACACCCCAAGCATCAGGTCATCGGTGACTAAACCAGCACCTCCACTTCAACCCTTCGGTTGTTGTGAGGAGGGAGTGTTGACACCCAGCAGGACTAAAAACAAAACGTGTCAAAGGGCAGACGAGTTCCTCTGTGAACCAACGGCCATGTATACCTGGAGAGGAGATAGGGACCACCAGGTACTCCCCCTACTGAAACACAATGATGACTCAACCTGTTGAGGCTTTGCTTATTTTTAATATTTCACCATGTATGACCCATACCATGTTTAACTTCAGTTTACGCTGGTTGGATGGATGCTAAAAATTCATGGGTAGTAAATCGAAATTAGTGCTATAAAGTGTCTTCTCTGTGTGAACTAATAAAGGCCTATTGTTAACTGTCAGCTGATAGCAGAGGAATGTAGGGGAGACTCACTCGAGTGTAATAAGGTCTGAAGGAACGGTCCTGGAGAATTATGAGCTGGAAGACCTGACCTATGATCTTATGGTATTACGTAAGGGCAAATGTGGGTGTCTGTCATTTCATGTGATTAGAGTGACAAGCAACTGTGGCAAGTAGCACAAGGCCATAACTAGGACAGAACGTTAGTAGAAGATAAACTTGTTTATGCCCAAAAGTAGGACAGGTGATATTCCATTATGTAAGTGTAACCATTATTATGCAAAAAACTGTAGTAGCAGTAGTAATAGCATATCAAGACAACCATTAGACTGTCAAAGTGGGATGACTGAAGACATCCTAATGTAATCCTTGCATCGATAGAGAGGCTTTTGCTCCACCAGTATGTCCTGATCAACAAGGTCCCTGATTAAAAGCAGGACATTGACTGGCACAAGTAGATTGTTCACTAGATTTGTAAATGGTATAAAGACAGGGAGGCTTTTGTCTGAACTTCAGTCACTCTGCAGACCTGACTCAGACTTTGTCGATGCGTCAATATAAGTCTTATTTTGAAGGATCCTCATCTCATTGATTTTTGTTGTTTTTTTTTGGCAATTTCTCTGTATCATTGGCCACCACAAACTCTTTGAGCAAATTCTGTTATCCATTAGGATGACAGTTAAGCAATAATAATGAGCTACTTCTTCCAGCCAGGGTTAGGGAGAAATTCTGGGTACACATTGTTTTTATGCCTGCTCAATAATCCAGCTAAGAAAATCAAAGAAAGTTGAATCAATTCATCTAGACACAACATGTAGTCACTCATCTCAGTCACCTCCTTAGTGTAAACTAAAGTTTAGACTGTAGAAGTCACGTACATGAGTGACGAAACATATCTCTCGATAAACATTGTGTCCAGATTAACTGATTAAACTTTCTTTGATCTGGACACGGTTATTGAGAGAAAAACGTTTCATCACTCATCTAAGAAACCTCTTCTACGGCTTCCGTACTCTTCCGTCTCAACTGACTGTAAGGATGAGGATGTGCACATCCTTGATAGGGAGGAACGCTGGTTTGAACTGGGAGTCAAAGAGACCATCTATGTGAAGAGGGAATAACCATCCCTGAACCGGGGGGGGGGGCTAAGAGTACATCTGTCGCCGTTTTACAACCCTGTGATTGCAAATCCTCTGTGAATAGTACACATTGCCATTGAAACTGCTTGAAAATGCTCACGCTAATTTGCATATGGAACCGATTGCGGTTTCGGTCGTTATGCCACAGCATTGTCTATAAGGGTGGGGGCGCCCGCAGGCAGTTGAGACTGAATAGGTCACTTACATGAGCGATGAAACATCTCAATAAACGTCATGCCAGATGAACTGAATCATCCTTCTCTGATCTGGGCACATGCTGTTGTGACCGTGACAATAATCATGTTTCGGCTGCAAGGTATAAAGGGAGTGGGCTCAGAGATCAAGGCACGCACTTAAGTATTTATGCTTTGTTCGTCTCTTCGTGAACATATTAAAAAGTGTGACAATACTGTAAGAGATTTTTGTCTCGAGCCACATTTCATGTCAGAGTGAAAATAATTATCACATGTGCCCTTATGGCCTTGAGAAAGAAACCCTTTCTGAGTGTGTCAAAATTCAAGGAACTTTATTGCCACACAAATAGGTTGGTGGTATTTGATTATGGCAAAGCATAGTAGCTCCACGTTAACATGTCCAACTTCCCCATTTAAATTCATACAATGAATTTACACTTTGTTGGCCTCATGGCTGCGGATGCATCTGCCTGACCGCAGGGGCTGAAAGGGTCCCTTATTGGGATGATGTAAAGGGTTGTACATACGGTGGGCAGGCAGTGAGGCCAACAACAGATCATTCAAATTAGTTTAAAATACGGATTAAAGTGGAATTGGAAATTAGTTTTTGAGGTAAAATTGGTTATATTGTATGACAATACGGTAAGAACTTGAATTTGAAGCTGATAAAGACGACGCGGGTGAACGTGTTCTCTACGGCCCGCGTCTTTATAGCTTCAAATGTTCCCCTAACTAGTTACGTCATCAAATATGGCGCATACATAAAGCGCGAATTGTCAACCAATCCCAGATGGGGACTCGCTCAGAACATTTGCATAAGGTGACTATAAATATTTGAGCAACTGCGCACTTTTTCAGTACGTTGTCTTCAGCCGCACTGCGATAGAAATGCCTGACCCAGCCAAGGCCGCGCCCAAGAAGGGCTCCAAGAAAGCCGTGACCAAGACCGCTGGAAAAACTGGCAAGAAGCGCAGAAAGACCAGGAAGGAGAGCTACGCCATCTATGTCTACAAGGTGCTGAAACAGGTCCACCCCGACACTGGTATCTCTTCCAAGGCGATGGGCATCATGAATTCTTTCGTCAACGACATCTTTGAGCGCATCGCCGGCGAAGCTTCTCGTCTGGCGCACTACAACAAACGCTCCACCATCACCTCCAGGGAGATCCAGACCGCCGTCCGCCTGCTGCTCCCCGGTGAGCTGGCCAAGCACGCCGTGTCTGAGGGCACCAAGGCCGTCACCAAGTACACCAGCTCCAAGTAGACCGCGCTTTGCATCCCATCAAACTCAAAGGCCCTTTTAAGGGCCACCCACAATGTAATGGAAAGGCAGTTTTCTGTATCCATATTTTTAAAAAAAATTTATTTGAAGGTCATGGTGACTCTGGGCTCTTGCGTTAAGAGCATTGCACCTTCAGGTATGACTACGCAATTCTAATGATTTGTTCTACATGTGGTGCTGTGCAAAATCACTAGCATGAAATCGGCTGCGCGGCATGGCTCATCTACCCCATCTCGACCACCCAGAAAATATACAAAGCCATGTTTCACGACCAAAAATCGAGATGATCGCGTGACGAAACTTTCCTCCCTCCCGATATTTGTTGATGTATTACCGACCCCTCCCACAATGACCCCTCTCAGAATGTAAACTTGATCCCATTAGGTAAACGCTACTAAATCCTAACTAAAATATGAAAATATTCATTCATCACCTTACCGATAAATCCATCCTCTAAACTCGAGTATAAAATGAGGGGGGGGGTCTCATTTGGGTTGCAACGGACTGTGCGTAATTCATTTGTGGCAGCCAATATGGCAATATTGAAAGAGGAAATGTCTTGAGTATCGCTGTCGACATCAACTGACTAATTTTACTGCAAAGCAAAGGGTGACCGCGCCTTTACAGTTTTAGCCCCAAGCCTCTGGATTCATCTCCCCCAATCCGTTAGATTCGCTGAATCTTTGGACTGTTTTTAAGCGGCTTTTAAAAAACCCATCTTTTCAGGCAAGCCTGTTTATAGTTTCCCACCCCTGACTTCTGTTTTGTTCCATTTTTAGCTTGGTCCGTTACTCCCGACGCCATACTTGTATATTCATTCAATTTCATTTTATGTATTTATTCGTATTTGTGTGCATGAAGTGTAAATCACCTTGTAGGTACGTGTTTTTAAAAGTGATATATAAATAAAATTTTGCTTGTTTGCTTGATTTCCGTGGCCCTGTGATGGTCTGGCGGGCAGTCAAGGTTTTCTCCCCGTCTGCCGCCCAATGACTGCTGGGATAGGCTCTAGCATCCCCTGACCCGATTGGGATAAGCGGTTTGGATAATTGGGCTAAATTGAGTATTTTTTAGGCATCTTTCTTACTTTGTTTTATATCATGGCTTTTCAAGGGTCATGTGACGCTGAAGAGGGGCAGTTCGTTTTAATTTTTTTTCTCTCCAATCCGAAACGGAGACGTAAACAGCAACCGGGATGACGACCAATCAGCACGCAGTATACGTCACAGAGCGGGGAATAAATTCAGCGCGAAGCCGTCTTCCCACATTTCTTCTGACTGAAAAGTACCCGTCTCTACGATGGCCAGAACCAAGCAGACCGCTCGTAAATCCACTGGTGGAAAAGCCCCCAGGAAGCAGCTCGCAACCAAGGCTGCCCGTAAAAGCGCCCCGGCCACCGGCGGTGTGAAGAAGCCTCACCGCTACAGGCCCGGGACCGTCGCTCTGAGGGAGATCCGTCGCTACCAGAAGTCCACCGAGCTGCTCATCCGCAAGCTGCCCTTCCAGCGCCTGGTGAGAGAGATCGCTCAGGACTTCAAAACCGACCTGCGCTTCCAGAGCTCCGCCGTCATGGCTCTCCAGGAGGCCAGCGAGGCTTATCTGGTTGGTCTGTTCGAGGACACCAACCTGTGCGCCATCCACGCCAAGAGAGTCACCATCATGCCCAAAGACATCCAGCTGGCCCGCCGCATCCGCGGAGAGCGCGCTTAAGCCCATGTGAGAAGACCCCAAAACGGCTCTTTTAAGAGCCACCTCAGTGTCTCATGAGAAAAGCGATTACCCTGTTAGATGCAATTAAGTCTCACTGTGATACTGGGCTATGCAAATAAAACTGACTTGATTAGTGTGGCACAAGCACGCTGTTAATTAATGCTGTGGCGGTGTTAGTAGTTCAGGCAGTGGTACAAATGATATATACAAGGAATGTAACTTTTATATCTGAAGGTACATCTGGCAGGTAGAGAAGGAGCTTAAGTATCAGACTGAAGTTCGGCAAAATGTAAATTATAGTTCCTTATATATTGAGTTTCTCTGGCGCTCCCTGTATTCAAACCTGGCATCTTTCACTTAGTACCTCCTAGTGGTGACAGTTGTCAAGTGCATTACGCACACTACTAGTACTTTCGGCTGCTCCCGTTAGGGGTCGCCACAGCGGAAAATCCGTTTCCATTTCTAAAGGTTCATCATCGTCAGTTCCGTAACCTATGAAGGTCGTAGGAGCACAGCTGGTTAGGTCATTGTGTTTCAGTAGGGGGAGTAACTGGTGGTCCCTATCTCCTCTCCAGGCATGGCTGGCCGTTGGTTTACAGAGAAACTCATCCGTCCTTTGACAGCTTTTGTCCAACTTCACACGATGGCGACAGAGTTGGTATGTTTTTCTATAGAGCTCGCTCCAAATATGGCTAAAATTGTTCATTAAATTCCTAAAAATGTAATCCAATTATGGCAATTGATGTATAGATGTATGCACATTTTTCCATGCTATGCTCTTTTTCTGCAGTGTTTCTTTTGTTAAACTGCACGATAAATGAAACGTTCACTCAAGCTAATGAGGTGTGTAATGGCTGCTGTCATGCTCTGCTAGCTATCATTTGGTTATAGTTCTCTATGAATAGGGCTGGGGCTGAGCTGACACGATATGACTACAACATCTATCTGTTGATTTTGCCAGGTATGTTGTTTGGCTGAATATAATTTTCTCTATAATGCACATATAGTTATTCATTTCATATTGATACAAAACGGGTTCAGGGAATGCTAGTATGTAAAATGTTAACATTAAGTAATGAAACTAATATTGTTGTAAACTATAAGATACAGTTTTATTTTGGTTGAGCCATTTGTTATTATTGTATTTTCATTATGTATTTATATATCAGCAATTTAACCCCTCCCCCTTCTTCTTCACATGGTGGCGCTGGAGTTGAGTTGACACTATACGACCACAACATCCATCCATTATCCAAACTGCTCTCAGGGTCGCGGGAGCCTATCCCAGCAGTCATTGGGTGGGGAGACAGAGACCACCAGACCATCACAGTGCTGGCTCACACACACACACACACACACACTTTAGTACGGCCGATTCACTTGACCTGCACGTCTTTGGACTGTGGGAGAAAACCAGAGCAAACCCACGCAGACACGGGGAGAACAGACAAACTACATAGAGGACGACCCCCAAGGTTGGACTACCCGGGGCTTGAACCCAGGACCTTCTTACTGTGAAGCGACCGCGCTAATCACCGCGCCACCGTGCCGCCCACAACCTCTATCTGTTTATGTTGTTTTTGCCAGAGTTGAGTTGCACCAGAAATAAATGGGCCTGCAGTAGCTACCCTGAAATCAGAAGACCGGTGTGGTTTCTTCAGAATGTAGCCAGAATGAGGGGGGGGGGTCACAATTACATGAGAGCTGAGTATTACAAGTGTCTTGAGAGAAGAAAATAAGGTGACTTAACCATCAACAGCACCATGAACTCGTTCTCTATCAATGTTCCAAGGAGAATACTCCTTAACAAGTTCTCTTTAGCTTACCTGTAACTTTTTTGGGGGGGGGGTCCCTCAAAAAGCCGGAGGCAACACGGGGATTCGTACCGGCGATCCCCGTATGGGTAGTCAATGGAATAGACCGCTATGGTACCCGGACGCCCCAAAAGTAACCTTTTTTTCTATTCAATACGACACAGTGGATGCATTGGCAAGCAACAGACAAAACACCATTGCGGGTCTCTATTTTTTATGTATTTTAAGAATTAGGTCCAACATTTTGGCTTTATCAAGGCACATATTCAAACGTAATGCAAGTACAAAAGTTCTAACAAAACGTTATGCCATATTGTCTTGTTGTGTAACACAATTGCTTTACTTTAACAACTACTAAAACGACTATTGACCATTTTGGATTTTAAAAGTTTAATAACTTTCTTGGGGGGAGGGGGGAGAAGAAAAGATGCAGACCTTCCTCTCTCTTACACCAAAGCGTGTAATACACCCACCGGTGTACTCTCACAGGTACAGTCTTTAATGTCCCATGCTCACAATCACTCAAATAAATAAAACACCATATTAACTTAATTTAGTTAGTTTTCTCCCCTTCTCGTCTTCGGATACATCTCCGTTTCGCGTTAGCATACCATTAGCATTTATCCAAGGTTCCCATGCATGCTCACGCTTCCGAGCACACCGGGCCAAATCACGTTAAGCGGCACGTGAATGGGCATACTAGACACGGGTTCGCCTAGTCATCTCAGCACGGGCAGTTAACCAGCTCAGCAAGGGGACGTCTACCACCTGCAACTGGACTTGGTATATGTCCGGATATATACCAAGTCCAGTTGCACTTGATTCAATTCGTTTGGATAACCATGACCTGGATAAATGAGAACGTTCACAGAGATGTCTACCACCTTGTGGAAAATACAGGTAACTACAGGAATGAGTTGTCCATTTCAAGCGTAAACACAAACTATCAAATAACTACTTATAAAAGGAATGGATGCATAACAAATGCAAATTATCAGCTAGAAAAAAGGAGGTAACTTTAAACTTATATCAACAAGAATTAGCGGCCAGTTACATCTACAGTCTAATGGTCTCATTGAAAATGTTGTGAAGCTTGTGCTAATCAAGAAAGCTGTTGATTCTAAAACGGATCCTTATTTAACCCTACTGAACTACAGCTGAACTCCACTGTCACACGGGCGGTCGCCAGCTGCACCGCTGTTCAATAAACAGTTAAAAGCCCGGATGCCACAGTTACTGGAAAGTGAATGTGTACTAGACAAAGGGTTAGTTGAGAGAAAATAAAAGGACAAACTGAAACAGAAAATAAATGATGAGAGCGGGTCAAAAGAACTGAGTGAGCTGAAACCAAATGATAGGGTGAAATTGCATGATGGAAAACACTGGAGCCTAGAAGCTATAAGGGTACTGCAGAATGTAGCTCCAAGATCCTATGAGGCGCAAACACAAGAAGAGGCAACATACAGGAGAAACCGCAGACACTTACTGAAGGCACCTGAAAAGGAACAAAGTGTTACCCGAGGAAATAAACGTGAATGTTGATGATGCAAACTCGCCTGTATCTGAAACACCTGTAAAGGCAAGTAATAAGCATACTGACACAAAAATCAGGAGGTCAGTTAAAAACATCAAAACACCTCTGAGGCTCATTCAGTAAACTTAATAGGTGGTAATAGTTGGTAGCAAGGAAGAAAGCCAAAGGAAGGGAACGGAATGTAAACAGACAAGGTATATATCTATTGTTCATTAAAACAAATAAGGGAAATAAATAATAATAAATAGTGTAATTGCTGTTAAATAGTGTAAAAAAGGAGTTACACGTTCCAACATATTGCTGTAACCCTGTCTTTGTTGCAAAGGGTAATTGCTTGCCTATGGTTCACAGGGTTTATGTTGGGGGGTTTTTCGTAGACAAAAATGTAAACAATGTTCTTGACAGGAGAGATGTGTCTACGTCATGCAGGACGTGATCTGCGGATCACTTGACGTACTTGGTAAAAGTGACTCGGGGAACCAGTTGCAGGTGTTTCGGGGAGTTGCGCAATAAATTGAGACTAGACGTTCCATACGTCGTCTCATATTCTTTAAGACTCGACAACAAAACACGACACTGTATTCCCGTATATCACACAGTATATGCGCAAGCGCATTTGACTACCATAAATGGCAGGGGTCCTGTGTGATGGCCTTGCGGCCTATCCAGTGTGTCTCCCCGCCTGCCGCCCAATGACTGCGGGGATAGGCTCCAGCATCCCCCCCGCGACCCTGAGAGCAGGATAAGCGGTTAGGATAATGGATGGATGGATGGATGGATGGATGGATGGATGGATGGATGGATGGATGGATATGACAGGGGATGAAAATGTTGTTTGATCTGGACGATCTGCTCTGGCTGGCTCACTCCAGGGAGGATGCCGTGTTACAGACAATCTGTCAAGAACGGGCTTCACAATAAACTGGAAAAAAGAGATCTTATCTCCCCTCCCAGCTTGTCGTCTATCTGGGAGTGGAATTAAACTCAGCCAGACGACAATAATAGAGTCGCATTTGTCAAGGCTGGATTTCACGATAAACTGGGAGAAAATCCCTCCGCTTCCCTCTCAGCTTGCCATTTATATTGGAGTGGAAGTCAGTCAACATGACAGCAAGACTCTCTCAACAGAGAGCGGAGGTGCCGGCAGCTCTTCTCCGCAGTGTCACACCTCACAAGGTGGTGACAGCTCTCTATGTCACGTGACTGCTGGGCATGCTCGCGGCGGGGCACGTCGTGAGGTGGTGTGTGATTTGATGCTCCGGTTACATTTTTTTTTCAGGTGGAGAGAGCAAGAACAGAACACGAGCGGGGTGGCTGGCGTCCTTAATGTTAACAGTTGTCTGTGGATGTCCTCATTCATCCAGGTCGTGGTTATCCAAAGGAGTTGAATCAAGTGCGACTGGACTTGGTATGTATCCGTGAAGACGTTTCGCCTCTCATCCAAGAAGCTTCCTCAGTTCGTGCCTTTCTGACTAGACCAAGCTGGTCTCTAAGACATTACATACATTGATACGGGGGAGTTTCATGTACATGTAAGATGCCTTGGGTTTCCAGCCACCTCATTGTTTGATACTTGAGTTCTGTAATTTACACATTTTATGTGTGGGTCGAAATGCCGTTACAAATCGCCCAGGGCTGCAACTGAGAGAGGCGGTAGGAAATAACATTTCCCACAACCGGAGGAACAGGAAAAGTGACCCCCCGGAGTCGAAGTCCGACCATCAGCAGTTTCGGTTTAATCGCCATCTGTACTTGCCTTTTGAAGCCGTTGGCCAGCTGAAGTGTCCGTACGGAGTCCAGGTGAGACTTGACTCTCCCTGAAAGACGTACGGCGTGCTGCAGCACCATGCACCGCTCCATACTGTTCCTGAGCCACGTCGTCTTCACGACCTCAGGTAAGCGTCCTTCTTTACACGACTGCTTGGTTGTATTGCTTTGCATATGTGTATAGGCAGATTTATTTGAAGGCATTCCCCTCAAAGCAAAACCATTTTAGAGGGGATTCGTGTTTAAGCTAAAAGTCGGACAGGGTTTGAAAACACGGTAAATTCGTCCTTCAGCGGCCACATTGACTGACACTTGAGAGGAAGGTGTTGCTGGACCCCATGTTATAACTGTGTACATGGTGGTGATCGGTGGCGGCAGATGTGACACAACTGATTTGATAATTTCATCGGTGGTCACGCGCATTTACAGTTAAACTACTCCAGTTTTTGTGGCGAACAGCGAGTGAAACGGGAGTGTGCGTGCGTGTGCGTGTGCGTGTGTGTGTGTGTGTGTGTGTGTGTGTGTGTGTGTGTGTGTGTGTGTGTGTGTGTGTGTGTGTTTTCCCCACAGTGCTGTCCACTCGTGAAAAATATTTCCAGATACTGAAAACTTGTCAGATCATCGGCGATGATTCAAAGCAGTACGACGTGCGGTACAAGATCCAGTACCATTACAATGGGCAGCTGATGGCCCAGTACAACAGCTCCACAGAGACGGTCACTGGTTACACCGACTACGGCCGTCAGTTCGCCGATGACGTCAACAAAGACATCAACTATCTGTCACTCAGGAGGAACGACCTGAACTTTTTCTGCAAAGCAAAAGCGACGGTCATCTATAAAGCCATGCTGGATAAGACAGGTGAGAGCGGGGGAGGGAGTGAAAACAGTAAAATAAACATAGAGAAGTTAATGGACACAGCGACACGACGTGTCGTGTCAGATTGGAATTATATTGTTTTTCCATGCAGAACACAGACGTACTTTAATGTTCCACAACGAATGTTTCATTTTTAATATATTCATTTATTCGTGTATTTATTGTTATTATTGTTATCATTGTTGTTGTTGTTGTTGTTATTACTATTATTATCCATCCATCCATTATCCAAGCCGCTTATCCCGATTGGGGTCACGGGACGCTGGAGCCTATCCCAGCAGTTGGGCAGCAAGCGATAATAATAATAATAATAATAATAATGATAATACATAATGATATGACATGTAGGTCAGGTGAATCGGCCATACTTAATTGCCCCTAGGTATAAGTGTGTGTGTGTGTGTGTGTGTGTGTGTGTGTGTGAGTGTATGTGTGTGTGCGATGGCATGGCGGCCTGTCCAAGGTTTCTCCCCGCCTGCAGACCAGTGACTGCAGGGATAAGTCCCAGTATCCCTGCGACCCTGAGAGCTGGAAAAGCCATTTGGATAATGGATGGATGAATAATAATAACAATAATAATAATAATAATAATGTTAATTATTATTATTATTATCGTTAGCAGTAGTAGCAGCAAGTAACAGGCATGGGTGCAAGTCCATGAATACTGGGGTGGCATCCAGCACTTCTTTGCCTGGGCTCCCACCCATAAGATTAGAGGTTGTGTCAGGAAGGGCATCCGATGTAAACTTTTGCAAATCAATATATGGATTGACAAGACCATACCAGAACGGTCAAGGCCAAGGTTAACAACAGCTGCCATAGGTGCTGTGCCCACTCTACTGTATGGATCAGAATCCTGGACCACATACAGCAGGCACCTGAAGGCACTAGAGGCACATCATCAGAGGTGCCTCCGAAAAATCCTCAAGACCACCTGGGAAGATAGATGCAGCAACACCAGCGTCCTGGAGGAGGCTACCATTCACTGCCACCATTGCCCAACACCAGCTCAGATGGACTGGCCATGCCATCCACATGCCTGACTCTCGCCTCCCAAAACAACTCCTATACTCCCAGCTTCTCACAGGACAACGTGGCCCGGGAGGTCAAAATAAAAGGTATAAGGATAACATCCAAGCGAACATCAAAAAATGCCACATAGACCCTAAAACCTGGGAGGACACAGTAACCAACAGGGCGACCTGGAGAAAACTTGTCCGGGGAGGAGCTGCACTATATAATAACGATCTCCGCCGTGCTGCAGAAGACAAGTGCAGACTCGGAAAGGAGGGAGTTTCCACCAAAAAGGCCCAAACCAATCCCACGACTACCACCACCTACCCCTGCCCACACTGCACCAAAATATGCGGCTCCAGGATCGGCCTCTTTGCCCACCTGAAGACCCACAAGGACTAAGGAGGACAGTCATACTCGACCCCGAGTGACCGCCGATGATGCCCTCACAGTGAAACCAATGAAACCTGTAAAATCTTCCGTGGTGACCCCTGAGAAATAGGGAATGAAGTAGTAGCAGTAGTAGTAGTACTATAATAACAATAAAACACAAACGTGATAATGGACTTTTAAGCTGGTTTTGATATTTCTTGCATGGGGGTATTTACATCACTTAAATGGGCGTCCACATAAACGTTGTGTTTCAAAATGGGAGCTGGCTGATAAATAATAAAAACGTGTCGGACCTTCTTCCCATTTTACAGTGGCTCCACGGGTCAGTCTGAGGATGGGGAGGTCAAAGGTCGTCAGGGATTCCACAGTTTTGCTGTGCACTGCTTACGACTTCTACCCCAGAGACATCCGACTCACCTGGCTGAGGAATGGGCAGGTGTTCCCGCACACCTCAGAGAAGCTGATGCAAGAAGAGCTTCCCAGCGGAGCCTGGAGATACCAATTCCACTCCCACCTGGAACACACCCCTGCTGTGGGAGAGAGCATCTCCTGCATGGTGGAGCATGCTAGCCTGTGGGAACCCAAACTCTACCCTCTGGGTGTGTGTTTGTGCACGTGTGTGTGTGTTTTATGAGTGTGTTTCAGTCTTTTTATGTAAATATATATGTATGAAGTCGTGGCTGTTTGGATGTGTAGTGTGTGTTTATATAAGTTGTGTCCGTCTTCTTCTGTCTTTTTTGATGAACAGCTGCCACTTAAGTTAGTTTTTGATCTCTCTGCAGACACTTCAGATATGGAGACTGAAAGACTGCTGGTGGCACTGGGGGTCTCCTGGCTCGTCCTGGGATTTGTGGTCCTGGCTATTGGGGTACTTTTTTACTGGAGAAGAGCTACAGGCTAAGTTGAGACACAGCTGCGTGCTGGGAAATTACAAAGTGCTATGTGCTATTTTAGATGTTAAACAACTGAATAGCCTCTAACGAAATAGCCACTATTTTCCCACTTTGATCACTTCATTAACCACCCCCAGAGGGCAGTTGTGCCGGATGTAACTAATCAGTCAGGAACCACTACAATGAATGACTCGCAGAAAGCAAGGTTGCAACAAAACCACACAGTCTGCCCACTTCATATTAATCCCATTGTACAAAAAGATGACTGTAGCACATCATAAGGGGGATTTCCATTGGCTCATTCATTCATTATCCAAACTGCTTATCCTGCTCTCAGGGTCGCGGGGATGCTGGAGCCTATCCCAGCAGTCAAATAGAAATATTTTTTTTTTTAAAAAGTCAAAAAAACACACGTTATGTGATTAAACCTGGGTTTTGGCCTCTCGCAATAGTCTTCTGATGCATGCAATGACGGAAAGGAAACTCCCTATTCAAAATCCCTAGCAGCAGCCACATATCAGGGACTTATGGAAGGTCGCTGTCTGCAATAATTTTACAGATGCCCTGTGAATCCAAAACGTCAGAATGTCCCACTTGACATTTGATGAGTTATGCAACGCAACAGGACCTCTCGTGGCGCTTGAAACCAGTTCCAACCGAGAAGCTCATAGCCATCGCTCTTTATAAGGTGCCAGGCCATATCCGATGCCCATTATTCCAAAACCCCAACAGTCTGAAAAATGTGTTTCCATTTCAGTTTTGCAAAATAGTGTTTTGTCGAATCATTTGTAGAACCACCTCATGCAAGCGTATAAACTTTTTTTCCTGCAATATTTGAGTTTTTTGTTTAAATTCACGTGTTTCAATTACTCTTTTTTTTAATTCGCAATTTCAAATTGCACATTAAGCAAGTTAATGGAAATCCTCCTCATACCTCCCCATCATAGAGGTGGTAGGAGGAGTGCGCAAAGGAATCGATGAATGGGAGTCAAAGGAGCTAAACAGCTAACATTGTTTATTGACTGGGTTTCTGGCAAATAATGCAGTAACTTGCTTTCATTTGAAGACATAGCTAAACATTAATGAAACATTACAAATAAAATGCCCAGCAGAGGACATACTTTCTCCCCCAGCTCAAGAAGTTCAACCTGCCTCAGGAACTGCTGATTCAGTTCTACACTGCAATAATCCAGTCTGTCCCCTGCACATCCAACACTATCTGGTTTGGATCGGCCACCAAACAGGACAGGGACAGACTACAACAGACAGTTAAGTCTGCAGAGAAAATCATTGGTGCCAACATGGCCTCCATTCAGGAATTATACACCTCCAGAGTCAGGAAACGGGCAGGCAACATCACCGCAGACCCATCGCACCCTGGTTACAACCTGTTCCAACTCCTCCCCTCTGGCAGGCGCTACAGAGCACTGTACGTCAAAACAACCAGTTATAAAAACAGTTTCTTTCCAAAGGATGTCATTCAAATGAAATGCTTAACACTTTCAATAAATCCAACCATTTCTATATATTGTACTTTACATTGTACGTATGCTGGTACGCTCTGTTATGTCCATCTACCTCAGGCATGTAAATAACTTGCTAACATCTATTTCAGCATCTCTGATATATTCTCTGCACCACTGCACTTTATTGCCTCTTATTTTGCCAGTATAAGTCAATCCTTGTGTATATGTATCTGAAGATTGTTGAGTTGTAGTTTTGTCATTCTATGTTAAGTACACTGAGAGAGCCATGAAACCAGAGTCAAATTCCATGTATGTGCAAACCTACATGACCAATAAACATGATTCGTGATTATCTTATTTTCCCATTTTTCTACAGCAGTTGGTTATTGTGGAGTAAAATGGTGGTGTTGCAGCTACTGAGTGCTGGTTGGTTGGCAAGCTGCCCCAAAGAGTCACAACCGGTTACGACAAACACCTTCACTTGCTAGTAGACCCAGACTGTGGAGGCGGCATTTTGTTTTTCCTTTATATATATATATGTGTGTGTGTGTGTGTGTGTGTGTGTGTGTGTGTGTGTGTGTGTGTGTATATATATAAAATGAACCTTAACATACAATCAGAAATTTTATACATTTATACATTATACATTGTCATATAATCTGCATTTCTCTGAGTGAAAAAGGAAAAAGGCAGATAATAAAATGAAATATGCAAATTAAACAAATGAATTAACATAAATATAAAGTATCTAAACATAATAAACAATAATCTAAATATAGTAAATGAATCTTCAGGGGCTACAGAAAATAGTTCTTTATAATATGACAGTGTGTTCACTTTTTTTGTTCGTCATAAGGGCCAATGTGTCTATCTATGTACAGAAGTGCGAAGGTTTGGGAGAGACCAAGTGAATCTTGTTTTATGTGGGTGAAATTTACCAAATGCAAGTATAGGATTTATCATGTAATGTAAAGATTTATTTTCACATTCAAATTGAGTAATAATGTCTTTAGGCATGATTATTATGGAATGTCCAGTCTTCCATCCATCCATTATCCGAACTGCTTATCCTGGTCTCAGGGTCACGGGCATGCTGGAGCCTATCCCAGTCCAGTCTTATATTAAAAATTCGTATATATAAAAAAGTCTTATATATAAAATTCTCTGTCACTCCGACCCGGGAGCGCTCAGAGCCTGGGAGTCCTTCATATCTAAGAATTCTGTAATTATGACAAGATTGGTTCCCATAAATAAATGATTTTGAAACGTCTGGTTTTGCAATCTTAAACGTAACTGTTGGCCATTAGAAAACATGACAGTTTCCCCTCCGACAGCTTCCCCTTTATTTTTGAAGCTTGAGCTCCTCTCACTTCTGTCAATCAAAACTAGGTCGACTGGTTAAACAATAATATTTACATTTTCCACGCCCCCCCCACACACGCACATAGAGTAGGGGGGGGGGGACCTCTTATGAGCCATGATATAGGACGGGCTTCTTAAAGACTGGGACTCTTAGTCATGTGATTGTGGGCCCTAAACAAGTTCTGCAAACAACTGTTCATAAAGGGTCACCAGCAAACCAGCACAATTAAATGTGCTAAATTGTATGGATTCACTGTATGTATTCTGCATTACCTTGCTCTGTGTAACCTATGATGTTACATTATAATTCTGTTACTTTTGTGCATTTGACACCGATTGCATGCCTGTCCATCCTGGAAGAGGCATCCCTCCTCTGTTGCTCTTCCTGAGGTTTGTAATGGAAAAATATAAACTTATACAGGTTCTGCTGTAACCTTGGTACTGAGACAAATGCAGTAGAAAGGTACAGAGCCACTCGTTTCTAGTTAGACGTCACATACTGTTTACATTGTTTTGCCTACAACTTTTGTTTTGCCTAGTACCGAGACAAATGTAGTGGAAAGGAACAGCAGATCCTGCATATGCTTGTATTTTTCCATTACAGGGTTCACCCATATGTTTTTCCTGATAAGATCTTTCTTGTGGAGTTTTTCCTCATTTGGGTGCAGGGTCCAAGGTTGTCGTATATTGCTGTATATTCTCGTATATATATATGGTGGCACGGTGGTGCAGTGGTTAGCGTGGTCGCCTCACAGCAAGAAGGTCCTGGGTTCAAGCCCCAGGGTAGTCCAACCTTGGGGGTCATCCCAGGTCACCCTCTGTGTGGAATTTGCATGTTCTCCCCGTGTCTGTGTGGGTTTCCTCCAGAGGCTCCGGTTTCCTCCCACAGTCCAAAGACATGTAGGTCAGGTGAATCGGCCATGCTAGGTATGAATGTGTGTGTGTGTGTGTATGTGTGTTGGCCACGTGATGGCCTGGTGGCCTGTCCTGGGTATCTCCCCACCTGCTGCCCAATGACTGCTGGAAACAGGCACCGGCATCCCCGCGACCCTGAGAGCAGGATAAGCAGATCTGATAATGGATGAGTGGATTATTGTATATTGTTGTACTGATAGTAAAGTCCTTCGGCTATACAGATAAACTTGACCTGACTTCACACACACACAAAAAAAATCGTTTCTTGCTGTATACATGTAACAGTATGATAGATGATTTGTAGATGTTTATAGATTTATAGAGGTCGGAGAAATATTTTCACTCCTATTTTTCTGTTTCAGCAATATCCAAGTTGAACCAAGTGTGGAGAAAGAAACTAAAAAGGAAGACGCCAACTTTTTTTCAACTTTGTGCAAATAGTCACCATTGGTTCATTAGATTCAATGCCTTTTCATTATTTTAATTATTATTATTATTATCATCAAAAGGCTAAAGTCAGGTACAGAGATAAAATAGAAGCTGAGCTGAGCAGTAACATTTTAAGGGTAGCCTGGAACGGTATGCAATCTATGACTGGGTATGACAAAGGCAAGAGGAACATTGCTCTGGCTGGTTTTAATTAAGATAAACAGTTGGCTGATGAGTTAAACAAATTTTACTTGAGATTCAATAATCATGACTTCACAGAAAAATGGAGCGCATTAAAGAACAGCACTAGAGCTCCCCCAGCTTGGACTGTTCATATCAAAAGGGTGGAAAAACACTTCAAAGTCACCAAGTCTAGCAAAAGCCCTGGACCTGATCATATCTGTGGCCAGGTTCTTAAAACCTGTGCTGAACAGTTGTGTGGAATATTTCACACTATTTTCGCACTATCCCTTCAGCAACAGAGGGCCCCTAAATTATGGAAACACTCGACAATTGTACCAGTTACCAAGACTAGAATCCCTGTGACATTAAATGACTATAGACCAGTAGCATTGACTTCTCTAATCATGAAGATATTTGAGAAGCTCATTAAAAATGAGGTTTTATCGCAGGTGGAGAAATCCCTTGACCCACTGCAATTTGCATACAGGCCCGAAAGGGGTGTACAAGATGCCATGATAACGCTTTTACATGTTCTGTACCGCCATCTCGAGGGGACAAATGCTCATGCCAGACTGTTTATAGATTTCTCCTCAGCCTTTAACAGAATCCAGTCACATCTGTTAACAGATAAGCTAATTCATCTTTTCAAACTGGATCTTAATCTAGTTGGTTGGATACTGGACTTCTTGACTGATAGGTCCAAGTGTGTGAGGGTTAATGGCTGCTTTTCCAATCAGCTGTACTCTTCAACTGGTTCCCCTCAGGGCTGTTGCCTCTCTCCGTTACTCAACATCTTGTACACTAATACCTGTCGCAGCAACCATACCAACAGACACATATTCAAATTTGCGGATGATTCGATGATTGTAAGTCTTCTTGAAGGGGAGGAGGAACAACATGAACCTGTGGTCGATGATTTTGTGTCTTGGTGTGATGAGTCCTTTCTCCATTTAAATATGTCTAAAACTAAATACATGATAATCAGTTTTAGAAAGACTCCTCCTAGTCCTGTACCAACCGGCATTAAAGGTGCTGACATTGAGCTTGTGGACAGCTAGATATCTGGCGGTTGTTCTCGACAAAAAAAAAAATGCTTTGAAACTCACATTGCTTCCACATCAAAGTAGGTCCAACAAAGAATTTTTTTTCCTGAAGAAAATGCGTATATTTAATGTCTCCTCCCAGAAGATGACTCTGTTTTATACAAGTTTTATTGAAAAAGTTTAATGTACTGTGGCTTGGTTTGGTAACTTGACTCTGGCCAATAAAAAAAGGCTTGATAGACTTATCAAATAGGCTAGCAAGATTTCAGGGAGAAACCAAGCTCAGGTAACTGATCTTTATAATAGGAGGGTGTTCAGGAAGGCTACTTCCCTTCTGAAGTGCCAAGGTCACCCCCTTCGGCCGGATTTGAGCTGTTACCTTCAGGTCGTCGGTTGAGGATGCCCTGTATTAGGACTAAGAACTACAGGGCTTCCTTTGTCCCCTCTGCCTTCAAATTGCTAAATAGTAGATAGTATTCATCTGTTGTCTGCAGTTGGCTTGTTTCCTTGGTCTGTATATTTTATATATATATATATATATATATATATATATATATATATATTTTTTTTTTTTACTTTGGTTCTCCTTGCCCACTATGTCCTGTTGTCAATTCCGCCTTGGTGTTTGTATGTTTTGTCTTTGTGTGACAGTTTTTATACTGGCTGAAAACTAATTTCCCTGCAAGGGACAATAGATCCCTTTTCTGTTAGTAAAAATCGTGATCTTTTTTTGTGGGCGGAGCTTAGCTGGAGGCAAATATCCATACATACAACAGACAAAAGTATTGTAACGTGCTTGGATAAGTAGACACGTTGCCCCCCGAATTCGCTACAGTATAGTTTAACGTTAACCTCACGTACCTGATATCAAGTGTGCGCTACAAACACGAGCATTTTTGATGATCTCCTCAGTCCAATCCTTTCCTCTTATCGCGTTTAACCACAGCTGTCTCCGATCTTTTTGACTGGGAGTGGCAGCTGGTATGCGATAAAACAGCAAGTTTAGTTTATTACTTCTTCGATTCTGGCACCGAAAAACACAGCATGAAGACATGTTCGCTAACGTTAGCTGGATGTAAGCTTGCCTGAGGACGTGATTCGTATTTAACGTTACCGCTTCCGGCTTTGTTTTGCCTCCAGCTGACGCCCTGACGTAGACATTACGTAGGTTTGACTTTGACGTTGACTCATTAGCTTAATTAGTAGTAGCAGTAGAAATAGTAGTACCAGTTGTTGTTGTAGGAGTAGTATTAGTCACCCCGTCGCCATCGCCGGCAGATTTTCCTGGACGGAAATAACATTTTTTTTCGGGGCGGAACGCTTTCTGTAAAGACACGGTAAATCTGGGATGCTTTTCAGGCGCGCACTCATCCACTTGTAAAGGGTTGACGCTAGATCCAACGGGGTGTAGGCACGGAAGTAGCCGCGATTGGCTGTTGCCTCGGCCAATAGACAGCGCTGAACCTCGAAACGCACTGACTTGAAACAAACGATGCGCACTGAAACATTTAGCTGGCTAGCTTACAACGGACATTAACATTGCCAGATCGTACTTAACCCTAACCGTAACCCTAACACTAACCCTACCGCTATTGCTATCACTATCTAACTAACGTTAACTTAATTCACCCCAACTATTGCTCTGTCTGTCGGTCTGGCAGTCAGTGCGTTTCGGGGTTCCGCGCTGTCTATTGGCCGACGCAACAGCCAATCACGTCTACTTCCGTGCCTACACCCCGTTGGAGCTAGCATCAACCCGTGTAAAGCAGACCGCACGTTCTCGTGTGTGGTAGTGATGGGTTGATACTAGATCCAATGGGGTGTAGGCACGGAAGTACCCTCACTTCCTCCTTGCTAATCCACTGCACTTCCTGATTCACTATCCCTACATCATCCAACTTTCTCTTTCTCATTTTCTTCATTCATCAGCCCCTCAAAGTACTCCTGCCACCTTCTCAGCATACTCTCCTCGCTTGTCAGCACATTTCCATCTCTATCCTTGATCACCCTAACTTGCTGCACATCCTTCGCAGCTCGGCCCCTCTGTCTAGCCAATCGATACAAGTCATTTTCTCCTTCCTTAGTGTCTAACCTGTCTTACAACTCACCAAACACCTTTTCCTTTGCCTCTGCCACCTCTCTTTTCGTTTTACGCTGCGTCTCCTTGTACTCCTGTCTACTTTCGTCATCTCTCTTGCTATCCCACTTCTTCTTTGCCAACCTCTTCCTCTGTATAATTTGCTGTACTTCCTTATTCCACCACAAAGTCTCCTTGTCTTGCTTCCTCTGTCCTGATGACACACCAAGTACGTTCCTAGCTGTCTCCCCCACTATTTCTGCAGTAGTTGCCCAGCCATCCGGAAGCTCTTCACTACCACCCAGTGTCTGTCTTAACTCCTGCCTGAACTCCACACAACAGTATTCCTTCTTCAACTTCCACCATTTGATCTTCGGCTCTGCTTTCACTCGCTTCCTCTTTTTGGTCTCCAAAGTCATCCTACAGACCACCATCCGATGCTGCCTAGCTACATTCTCCTCTGTCACCACCTTGTAGTCTCCAATCCCTTTTATATCGTGTCTTGTACTTAAGATATAGTCCACCTGCGTGCACTTTCCTCCACTCTTGTACGTCACCCTGTGTTCCTCTCTCTTCTTGAAATATGTATTCACCACAGCCATTTCCATCCTTTTCGCAAAATCCACCACCATCTGTTCTTCCACATTTCTCTCCTTGACACCATACCTACCCATCACCTCCTCATCACCTCTGTTCCCTTCACCAACATGTCCATTGAAGTCTGCGCCAATCACCACTCTCTCCTACTTGAGTACCCTCTCCACCACATCATCCAGCTCACTCCAGAATTCTTCTTTCTCTTCCATCTCACACCCAACTTGCTGATAACATTCAGCAATACACCTTCAATTTCCAGCTTCATACTCATCACTCTGTCTGACACTCTCTTCACCTCCCGCACACTCTTGACATACTCTTCCTTCAGAATTACCCCTACCCCATTTCTCCTCCGATTCGCACCACGGTAGAAGAGTTTGAACCCACCTCCGATACTCATGGCCTTACTTCCCTTCCACCTGGTCTCTTGCACACACAGTATGCCTACTGTTGGGCGGCCCAACAGTAACATATTTTCCACCGGCACCCTGCTGGTTAACAGTATCGGTTACGGTCGTTGGTAACCGATACCAACGACTTATTTATGATCCGCATATTTGATTTGGCAAAGATTTTACGCCGGACGCCCTTCCTGGCGCAACCGTCCCCATTTATCCGGGCTTGGGACCGGCACTAAGAATGCACTGGCTTGTGCATCCTCAGTGGCGGGGTCAGACTTATGACACAATGCGTGAGCTAAATATCAACAAGGCTATTGTAGCCCCATAGAGTGTCTAAAAGCAGATGTATCTATCACCACAGTAGGTACACTATCTTATGTGGATGTATCTGGTTCTCAGTCATCCCATGGTAGAATGTTTTGGTAAAACAAAATTGTACTCTATAAGTCTGTGATAGAGATATAGGTCTGTGACATAACTTATAGGTCTGTCACATAATTTAACGGCCTTTTGTATTGTACAAACTTCTGTGTTGGTTTTGCTGTATTATTATATTGTGGCCGGTCAAAATGTAAAATGTTTTAATAATTAATGTTCTGTTTGTCATATGTTTCGCTAAAGAGGAAAACACGTGCATCTTTTCACAAGGTTGCAGAGCTCATTATGCATATAGGGTGGGGTTACAAAGAGCCGCCACTCCGAGCCACTATCTGCTTCAATTAGGTCCTCAGACGGCTTATTTACTGACATCGCCATGTGTACCGGCACGTACTTCGTTAATCTTAGTTCGAGTCATAATGAGCGGTCGCGGTAAAGGAGGCAAAGGACTCGGAAAAGGAGGCGCCAAGCGCCACCGTAAAGTGCTTCGTGATAACATCCAGGGCATCACCAAGCCCGCCATCCGCCGCCTGGCTCGCCGTGGCGGAGTGAAGCGTATCTCCGGTTTGATCTACGAGGAGACTCGCGGTGTTCTCAAGGTCTTCCTGGAGAACGTGATCCGTGATGCCGTCACCTACACCGAACACGCCAAGAGGAAGACCGTCACCGCCATGGACGTGGTCTACGCCCTGAAGAGACAGGGTCGCACCCTGTACGGCTTCGGCGGTTAAGCGCCCAACCACCTGTAACATCCTTTTAACCCAACGGCTCTTTTAAGAGCCACCCACAACTCCACAGAGTTATTTCTATGTCGTTATTGCTTTTTGAAAGCGATATTAATTTTTGGGTTGCAATTTCAAGTTGCATTTTGGGTGTGTTAACAGCTGATACGCAACGGCTGTGCGCTGATGTAAAGCTGCTTAGAAGTTTGGATAAAGTAAAAATGGAGCAAGGGACTAAATATCCAACATTACAGCCTCCGTTTTCAGTCCCCTTATTTCCATGCAGGCATCAATGTCGAATGATAAGTTAATTAAATGCACATTGTAAATGTACGGATTTTTTTTCCAATAGTTTACTGGTAGATGGTTTATTTACACTCAATGGTTGTGTAAATGTGTGTGTGTGTGTGTGTATATATATATATATATATATATATATATATATCTGGAAGTATGGCTAAAGTAAATGGAGCACACATATGTAACAACAAACCTAGCTGTTCCTGTTGTGTTCTCGTTAGTTTTAGTGTCTTTAATTTTCAATGTTTGGCGCGGAACTAAAAAGCTTGGAACTGAATCTGGGAACGGTTATTGTTGCGGTTTGTATGTCCTGGCTATCTTAAGGATAGACAATGAAATGTAATTCCAAAAATGACCCCAGATTGGTCCCCTAATATGGTTTCCATCAGTCATCCTGATCAACATGGATTCAGACCAAGTCATATTCATTTTCAGTGGATGTTTTTAATTTATCTTATAACACCAAACAAAACAATGTTGTGATGTGAATTCATCAAGAAATTATTAATAAGATAACCATTTTGATTAAGTAATTGGCCAACTGTCAGTATTTCATTAAGCCCTGCGTGACAGAAAACAGTCCTATTTTATATCGGATATCTTTATTGTTCCATATGAAGGACCTGTGGGGCGAAAAGTGATGTTTGCAAGCTAATAACCAAGCTATCAGTGCTTGCTGATAAACTTTTGCCAACTTAATATGGATTTTATCAACAAAAAGTCACATTTTAGTAGGAATTTGATACCACCAACTGGATCCAAATACTATCCTTGTTTTTTACGTGTTCAATAATACACTTAATTTTAAATGAATTATTAAGCTAGCTAAAATCTAGAACTTCCAGACCTCCACGGTCTTTGGTGTTACAAAGCACTTTTTTTTAATAATGAGAATTATTCCTGCAGATAAAATTGTGAAACACGTTGTCTAAGCCCTTAATTAAGTTCTTTAATTACATATGTGGAAAAATCAAGTGACAAAGCATTATACACTGATCTGGATCTTCCTTCTGCTTTGGGTAATAGTACCCGACCATATAAAGATAAGTCTCTAACTAACCAGTGATTAATTATTTTTTCTACAATTGGTTTAAAATTCAAATTACCCCGTTGTTGTTCATCTTTGCGTATTATTACTCTTATGTATGTTACCATATCTTCGAATGGAATTCCATTTATATTTGTCATATCACATTCCTTAAGTGAAAATAAGATATATTTACTAATACTCATTTTTAACTCCAAGACCACACTAAATTCTTCAGTTCACGCCATTGCTTTTTTGATCTCATTTTAATCTTAAGAATAATGGAGTGTCATCAACTACTACTACTTTCGGCTGCTCCCGTTAGGGGTCGCCACAGCGGATCATCCGTTTCCATTTCTTAATGGAGTGTCATCAACGAGTTGATTTAAAATTTTAATTGTCCCTCTCTGTAGTGAAGATGGTTTAGTCTGGCGAGTCTGTTAGAGTGCCGTTTTAACGACACCAGCTCTGATTGGTCCCAACGCAAAGCGCTGTTTTTAAAAGAATCTCCATTGGTGGAGAGCGTCAACTGCTGAAGACTCTTCTCCGATTGGACCGTGTCTTATTGCGTAGCGCTGTGTATAAATACCACCGGCTGTCCGGACTTGACTTCATCATTCAGTGTTAACTACACGAAGCTATTCAAACATGAGTGGAAGAGGCAAGACCGGCGGAAAGGCAAGGGCCAAGGCCAAGACCCGGTCATCCCGGGCCGGGCTTCAGTTCCCTGTGGGCCGTGTTCACAGACTCCTCCGTAAGGGCAACTATGCGGAGCGTGTCGGTGCCGGCGCCCCGGTCTACCTGGCGGCTGTGTTGGAGTATCTGACCGCTGAGATTTTGGAGCTGGCTGGAAACGCCGCCCGGGACAACAAGAAGACCCGCATCATTCCTCGTCACCTGCAATTGGCCGTCCGCAACGACGAGGAGCTTAACAAGCTGCTGGGTGGAGTGACCATCGCTCAGGGCGGCGTGCTGCCCAACATCCAGGCTGTTCTGCTGCCCAAGAAGACCGACAAGCCCGCCAAGAAGTGAATGTACACACTGCCTTGCTCCCAACAACCCAAAGGCTCTTTTAAGAGCCACACACTCACTGATAAAAAGCAACGTTCCTGTTTAAGTCTATTAACACTTTTACAGCAGATCCAGTACTGGTGACTTGTCTTTGAGACTTTAAATAAGATCTAGAGAAGGAAAATGTAACTTGTAAGTGATGGGTAACATACTTGTCGTAAAAACTTGCTTAAAAAAACTGATGGGCAAAGCAATTATTTCCAGTGTACTGAATCATTAGACCCTCGCATCGAATAAAGAACAATTGTGTCTGCTACAAAGTTAATGTAAACGGCTTACCTGTAAATTGTTTGCCAAGTAACGTCTCACCCAAATTAATGAGTAGGCCTATTTAAGAAACGGAATCCCACAGTACCTTTGAAGAGACAGTATAGTGTGGCTTGTTATGTTTCGGTGCAAAGACAGTTTATCACTGCAAAATGTCCATATGACTTTTGTTTTATCTAAACTTCCCTCCGGAAGCTGTTTAAAATTAAATTTGCCATTTAGCACACCGGGGGATGTCTCCCCAGTCATCTCTGCGTTTGCCACGCCTTTCAGTAATTCGCCTGCTCATTCCTGACATACAGTTTGATGTCATCCATGTATAGAAGGTGGCTGATGGTAACTCACTTCTGAACTTGCATCCATATCCACTCTTTGTAATGATCTGATTGAGGAGGATTCAGGCCTATGCAGAACAGCAGTGGGGATAGTGCATCACCTTAGTATATGCTACATTTGATGGTTACCTGTGTGATTGTTTTTGAGTTGGCTTCCATAGTGTTGTTTTCCACTGCAACACTGAGTTCTTGATGAAGGCTATCGGTGTCCTGTTGGTTTCATATAGTGCCAAGCACCCCAGTAACCAGGTGTGGGGCATTTAATCATATGCTTTCTTGTAGTCAATCCAGGTTGTGCTCACGTTGGTCTGTCGGGTTTTAGAGTCTTAGGTGACTGCTCTATCAACCAGTAGCTGATGCTTCGCTAGTGTATCTTTTAAGCCTGGCGGCCAGAGCTGTGAGCCTTTATTGGGCAGTTTCTAGAACCTCACTTATGAACAGCCTGTTGTACTTCTTCAACTAGGACCTGTCTTTCATCACACCTTTCTGCACCTCTGTTAATTGGCTAATATCTCTCCATGCTGCTTTGATTTTGGCTTCCAGCTTTCTCGTCCATGGAGGGTACTGTTGGTGACCTGTGTTCTTAATTCTGTACCCAAGCATCCCCAAGATTACAGTTGCAGTGGCATATACAAGCTGATTGGTCTCTGTTATGGTGACCGTTGATATGTTGCATAGGGCTGTGTTCCCATCTGCAAGCAGGCTTTGTGATGGCATTTTATCACTGAGTCGTGGAAGCCATGCCCAGCGGTTGACTGTCTTTAGTCTGGCCATGATTCTCATTTGAACCTCAGTAACTTCAGCTTTCATGGCTGGTAGGATTGCTTCAGTTGGTTAGGGTCTGTCCTCATGTATCTCCTGTCTACTGGGTGGCCATTTGGGGTGCTGAGCACTGAAATCCTCCCAAGTAAATGGCAAGCTGAGCAGGGGTCGAATTTAGAGGGGGCGGACCTCCAATAATGAACAAGGGACCTCCCATAAGAAAGGAACAATTAAGCTTGGGGGGGGTCCCCCCCCCCATAGTATTGTGGTTGTAATAAGAATAATGACACCTACTACTACTACTTTCGGCTGCTCCCGTTAGGGGTCGCCACAGCGGATAATCCGTAATTTATGATCCGCATATTTGATTTGGCAAAGATTTTATGCCGGATGCCCTTCCTGACGCAACCCTCCCGATTTGTCCGGGCTTGGGACCGGCACTAAGGATGCACTAGCTTGTGCATCCTCAGTGGCTGGGTTAATAAGAATAATAACACCAAATTATCAATTATTTTGGGGGCATATTGTAGCAGTTCTTAGTCGGCATGTAGCAGTAAAGCTGTGAACCATGCCTGTCTGTATGTTGCACCGGTACCTCTGTTCTGTCTGCGTGGTCACAGTCAGACCGGCAGTGTCGGCGCTACGGGGGGGCATTGGCCGGGCCTCGCCCCCCCCCCAAATGAAAGTTGTGCCCCCCCCCGCCAATTACCCAGTGATGATGTGAAAATTAGTACTTAAACATCATGTAAAAATTAAAATTAATTAATGCACATAGCACATTTAAACACATAATCAGGTCTGCGCGAATTCTGATGGGTGCTTAGTTTGAAGATGTTGCTTTAAATTCGTCACTTAGTTGTGGAGTGTTACACTTGCTCAAAAATGGCATACCTTACACACCACTTTTTTCTTTGATCAGAAACTAGAGGTATCTATTGATAACGTTAGTCAGCTAATTAGCGAGTTAACTAGCCAAGGTAACGTAAACTAGCAGTCACGTCACGAGCGGCTACCGATACTTTTCATATTTCGTTAGCGACAGAGGTTCTGTATGTTAGTAATACCGCGTGTTTCCTCGCACGTGCGAGTATAAGGTAATACTGTCTAACAATAACCGTTCATAAGTAATGTCCAACATCCCCTCGTGTAGGCTACAATGTGTTATCTGACCAGATTTAGCTAACATCACTGGCTTTTTCCAAGATTTTAAATTCGAAAATATTTATGTTTTAAAAGATTAGCGTGTAATCGGGAAAAACGATCTGACAATAACTACCAGTAAGTTCAGCTTCGAAATATTATTTTCTATTTATTTTGCAATTGAAGAGGAATGTTGTGGATGATGTCTTACAATCTGCACTTGAAACGACGGGCGTGTGGCACGAGCGACTCTAGCGAGGCAGAATCGAGAATAACAGAGTTGGAGATCTCGCTGGCGTCAGGCACTCTCTACTGGTGCAAGGGGCATTCATTCAGTTATTAATTCACACTGTCTTACATTGAAGAGTAAATACACTGATATTCACCTTTCCTCCCCGACTTACAAAATGGTTGCGTTGAGTCAAAAGACCTTTCAAAAGACAGCATAATTTTAGCGTTTTAACACCCCCCCCCCATAACTGCTCACTTAATTCGAGCACTGAAGCTGAGTAAATCTACTGGGTCCATATTTGGTCAGAGCATACTGTCAACGCCGAGAGCAGGAATTGAGGACCCAAATGCAGACAGCAGAGACAGACTGGGCTAGAACAATGTTTTAATAAAACAAACAAACTTGCAGACAGCAAGGAAAGCTGGAGACGAGCCGTGACGCATCCAACTACCGTAAGTCAGTAAGACGATCTGACTGTGTGGAAGGGCAACAGGGGGAATATGTAACTGCTGGAGAGCCAATCAGGTAAATGGGGGAACAGGTGAGCAAGGCAGGGGCCGAAATGACAATCCAAATCAGGGAATGGGGAAAAAGGTGAGCCTAGTTGACCCAGACCACACAGCCATGACATTAACATAGTCATGTCCAGTTTAAGCCAGTGAGAGAACAAAGAAGTGCATTATGCAGAAATGTCTCATTTGAAAAACTTAATTTGTTTCGTTTTCAAAGTCATTAGTGTGTTCTCAAAAGTTGTGATAGCTTATAGTAGGAAGGCAACAAAGGAAACACATTTTCAGGGGCTCTACTTATATACAAATATAAATGCACTAAACGCTCTGGATTAAAGGAAAATTGAATAACTTTATCTTTGTTCCAGGTATGTGATGCTACATTTTTTTTATTGTCTACATATTTGGATAATTAACACGTCCATGAAGCCAAGAGTAATTCCTTTTGAAAAGAGTCAAGACGTCTTGGCGCCGTAGATCACTGCCAACATGAGTGTGTTTACCATCATCCAAAGAAGCTTTATTTAAAACAAAACACATTACAACAGAGCATTTTTTTCATTTGATCAACGCAACAGATATGTTGGCTCAATGATTAATGTGTACTAGTCAGGATGTAATGAAGTTTAAATAGGTTTAAGCTATAAGAAAGTGGAAATGTTGTGTTGTGGTGGCACTACAATGAGGTTTGTGCCTCTCCACAACCAAAGAGATTGAGTGTTCAACGACTTAAACAGCTTTAAGATGAAGAGACACGGGTCTGTTTGCTGCTAAGTTTATAACGGATACTGAATTTCACTATCTTACATGTGTTTTAGTTGTTTTTTGTCGAGGAGAAAACACAAGAGGAGAAATCATTTCAGCAGCGAGGACACAAGCCTTGCAGAATGAGTCTGCATGGTTCTCGTGTTGTGTTTAAGTCCAGCCTCCTGCACCGCCTTCACCAATAGACGCTCACATCTCTCCCGAGTCGACGAACTGCACCGCATTTTCAAAATGGCCGAAGAAGCTCCTGCACAGGCTGCCGCTGCCGCTCCGGCGAAAGCTCCCAAGAAGAAAGCTCCCCGTCCCAAGAAGGTCGGCCCCAGCGTCGGAGAGCTCATCACTAAGGCACTGGCCGCCTCCAAAGAGCGGGGAGGGATGTCTCTGTCTGCCATTAAGAAGGCTCTGGCTTCAAGTGGCTACGACGTCGAGAAGAACAACGCCCGCGTTAAAGCCGCCTTGAAGGGTCTCGTCACCAAAGAGACGGTGGTCCAGATGAAAGGCGTCGGGGCTTCCGGATCCTTCAAACTTAACAAGAAGGCAGTGGAGGCGAAGACTACGAAGCCTAAGAAAGCTGCTCCAAAAGCGAAGAAGCCGGCGACCAAGAAAGCCGCTGCAGCAAAGAAGCCCAAGAAAGCAGCACCCAAGCCCGCAGCCAAGAAGTCTCCTAAGAAGGCTAAGAAGCCGGCGGCGGCAGCTGCAAAGAAAGCCAAGGCCACCAAGAAAGTGGCCAAGAGTCCGAAGAAGGCGGCCAAAAAACCCGTGGCAGCCAAGAAATCCCCAGCCAAGAAAGCTGCGAAGCCCAAAGCGACTAAAGCAAAGAAGGCCGCATCCAAAAAGTGATTTGTTGTTCACCTGAACTGTTCAAACCCCAAAGGCTCTTTTAAGAGCCACCCACATCTTTCCATGAAAGAGGTTTTCTATCAGTGTATCTAACTTAAATATACCCTGCAGGTGCGTATTTTTCTATTTGCTGTTATACTGATGTTATATTCTATTTTACAGGATGATTCTATGATACATTATTTTTTATAATGTAATTAAATCCGAACATAAACTTATGAAATGGATCCATGCGTGTGATGTTAAGTAATTAAAGTTAATATGGAAATGTGCTTGGTTTGTCTTTTTGTAAGGTTATGTGGGTCAACTCGGGCCTCAACCACAATGTAAGCAAGTTCAAATTAGAAAAAATACTAACTTTATTTACAATAATATATGAAACAAAACCAATAAAAACAATCAAAAATCATTAAAAGTATAGATACCCCAAATAAAAGTTCAAAATTAGCATGTTGTCCCATAACTTGACCTGGACCTGTTTGATGCTGAACCAAATGTTTTAAACATCTTTCCTAAAAACGCATAATTTCTGTGAAACACTGCCCTTGAATCCTCCGACTTAGAAGTAGCCGATAGACACACGGCCCCTAACCTTTCGGCTAATTAGCAGCTTGGACTCACGACACTGAAGGACATTTCCTCTATCAGAAATGCATGTTTTTTTCCCCTCCACACTTTTTTTTATAGAATCGAATCCCCACTAATCTCAAACTGTCTAGGTTTGATTCTTCTCCCATCTAATTGGCACAAATGGGCTCAATTCCTATACAGGATGATAATTTATGGGACATTTTGGGCCACCGTGCATATTGTTGGGTTGATAAAATATCCTAATCTTGAGCCGTACGTGTTACTACCCCATGAAGTTGTGAACCGTGCACCATAAAGAAAAAAGGTTACAGGTAAATTAGAGGATTAATGGGGATTCTCCTTGGAAATATGCATCCGTCCATCCCATAAAATATTGGCAGAACGAGTTCATGGTGGTGTCGATGTAGTCACCTTAATTTCGTCTCAGGACATTACTCGGCTCTCGTGTAAATCCCTCCTCTACCTGCCTGATGTACTTGCAGAAAGTCACGTCAATTTTATTTGTATAGCCCAATATCATGATGAGACTTAATTGCATCTAACAGGGTAATCGCTTTTCTCATGAAACACTGAGGTGGCTCTTAAAAGAGCCGTTTTGGGGTCTTCTCACATGGGCTTAAGCGCGCTCTCCGCGGATGCGGCGGGCCAGCTGGATGTCTTTGGGCATGATGGTGACTCTCTTGGCGTGGATGGCGCACAGGTTGGTGTCCTCGAACAGACCGACCAGGTAAGCCTCGCTGGCCTCCTGGAGAGCCATGACGGCGGAGCTCTGGAAGCGCAGGTCGGTTTTGAAGTCCTGAGCGATCTCTCTCACCAGGCGCTGGAAGGGCAGTTTGCGGATGAGCAGCTCGGTGGACTTCTGGTAGCGACGGATCTCCCTCAGAGCGACGGTCCCGGGCCTGTAGCGGTGAGGCTTCTTCACACCGCCGGTGGCCGGGGCGCTTTTACGGGCAGCCTTGGTTGCGAGCTGCTTCCTGGGGGCTTTTCCACCAGTGGATTTACGAGCGGTCTGCTTGGTTCTGGCCATCGTAGAGATTGGTACTCTTCAGTCAGAAGAAATGTGGAAAGACGTCTTCGCGCTGAATTTATTCCCCGCTCTGTGACGTATACTGCGTGCTGATTGGTCATCACCCCGATCACTGTTTACGTCTCCGTTTAGGATTGGAGAGGATGAATTTCCGCCGAGCAACTCAAAATGAACTGCCCCGCCTCAGCGTCACATGACCCTTGGAAATCCAGGCTATAAGAAAATACTAAATAGTCAGGATATTTTCTTTTTTAATATTACTATATTTGCTGACACAAGTGAATTAGGCACAATCCGTTGCAACCCAAATGAGACTTTTAAATTAAATTAGAATTGAAAATTTCTGATAATCATATTGGGGTATGTAATGAGGTGAAATATCTTGCCGCATGATGTATGCACAAGCAAGCACACACGTTTGGTATGTGTTCAGTTAGTGTGAAGATGTCTGTTCAGAGCATATTGTACACCATTTTAAACTGTACACCTGTGGTCAAACTACAAAAAAATGAAGCTTACAGAGATGCAATGAGAATACTACTAAAAACACATAGATGGTGTAATGCAAGTGAAATGTTTGTGTCTGCAGGAGTCGATACTTTCAACCTGTTACTGGCTCAGTGACTCAATATCGTCAAGGGTTTAACTAATATAAGATTCAGTGACACACGCTACCAATCCCGGCAGTGTGACCATAGCTGCAGTGGTACCATAGCAGCAAAAAACACTTGATTTGTTCCTTTTCTTAATTTGTTTATTGTCAAAGTATTATATTTTACCAATGGTTCTTATTTATGGATTGGGTTGAAGACTCGGATCCTTAAGACTTTTTTTTCTTTTTTTGTTTTATCATGTCTTTTGTCCGTTGCCGAGTTTGCAATGTTTAGAGTTGTTACTTCACCCAATCACCTCTTGCTTTTGGAGGTGAAACGCGGGCTGTATGGATTTTTTGGGTGGTCGATTAGGGGTAAACGAGCCATGTTGAATTTCATGCTAGTGATAATTTCGCACAACACCAAGTGGATGGAACAGAACATTTTAAGACTGGCGTATTCAAAGCAGTGTCGGGTGGTTATAGGAGCAATGCTCTTAATGCAAGAACCAAAATTCACCATGACAACGAAAATAATACAGATACAGACAACCGCTTTTTCATGTCGTGGGTGGCCCTTAAAAGGGCCTTTGAGTTTGAATAGACGCAAAGCGCGGTCTACTTGGAGCTGGTGTACTTAGTGACGGCCTTGGTACCCTCAGACACGGCGTGCTTGGCCAGCTCACCGGGGAGCAGCAGGCGGACGGCGGTCTGGATCTCCCTGGAGGTGATGGTGGAGCGTTTGTTGTAATGCGCCAGACGAGAAGCTTCCCCGGCGATACGCTCAAAGATGTCGTTGACAAAGGAATTCATGATGCCCATCGCCTTGGAAGAGATGCCAGTGTCGGGGTGGACCTGTTTCAGCACCTTGTAAACGTAAATAGCATAGCTCTCCTTCCTGGTCTTTCTGCGCTTCTTGCCAGTTTTTCCCGCGGTCTTGGTCACGGCTTTCTTGGAGCCCTTCTTGGGTGCGGCTTTGGCTGGATCAGGCATTTCGACTACAATGCTGTTGAAGACAACGTACTGCAAAAACGCGCAGTTGCTCAGACACTTATAGTCATTGTATGCAAATTTACTGAGCGAGTCCCCATCTGGGATTGGTTGACAGTCGTGCTTTGTGGTTGCGCCATATTTGACGACGTAACTAGTTAGAGGAACATTCGTTTTTACCAGCTGCAAATTCAAATTCTTGCCGTAGCCATTAAAAGGAAAAACCCAAACAAACAATTTTACCTCAAAAACTCATTTCCATTTCAACTTTAATCCTTATTTTATACTAATGTGAATTATTTATGTTGGCCTCACTGCCCGCCCACCTTATGCACAACCCTTCACATCGTCCCAATAAAGGACCCTTTCAGCCACTGCGGTCAGGCAGATGCCTCCGCAGCCATGAAGCCAGCAAAAGTATTTATTTATTGTATGAATTTAAATTGGGAAGTTGGGTATGTTAACACGGAATTACTCTGCTGTACCATAATCAAATACTATACTACAAACCTGTTTGTGTGGCAATAAAGTTGCTTGACTGGGGTTTCTTTCCTCGGGCTGTAAGAGTGCTAAACAACAAATAACATTAATAACGTACTCTCTCTCTCTCTCTCTCTCTCTCTCTATATATATATATATATATATAAAACCAAAAATTGTCAGTGCTGTCACTTTGCCTCTGACCCCTTCCTTCATAAAGACTGTTTGCATATTTGTATATAGATATTTATCGGAGAACACTTCTGAATACTCCACGGATTATTAACTTTTTTTTAATTCACATTTACCTGCTCTACCTATTTTTGTTGCACTTTCGTACTTAGCAAAATAAATTCACCCATTGACCTTGTATGTGACAAATAAACCTTTTAATCCTTAAAAAAATTGTGATTTAGCGCTCTTAAACAGGGGTCCCCTTTCTCTTGATACATGCTCAATGTTCCAGGTAAGTGAATCCCACAAAGTAATGGCGCCTTCGGATGTACCGATTCAACTTGCTGGCAGGGGTCCCCGCGTTTCATGCGGCATTCACGTTGGCCTGTATCTGAACAGTGGTAACAGTAGTTAGCCGCGGCCGTTTTACTGTAGACATGCAGAAAACCACCGCGCCTGACCCACTGAAAACGGCGGGAAAACGATATGCGTCGAAACTGCATGAATTCAGATTGACGTGTCACCTTCAGCTTTGAGTAAATTTTAACAGCTAATATCCCAAATTTGCCTCAGGGGGCTTTATTTCCTAGCAGTTTCAGTTAAGCCCACAGCCGCTGTTTTGGCAGCAATGTTGATAAAACACCCAAAAATTAATATCACTTCTGAAATGCCATAACGACATGGGAATGAATTAACTCTTCAGAGTTGTGTGTGTGGCTCTTAAAAGAGCCGTTGGGTTAAAAAGATGTTTCAGGTGGTTGGGCGCTTAACCGCCAAAGCCGTACAGGGTGCGACCCTGTCTCTTCAGGGCATAGACCACATCCATGGCGGTGACGGTCTTCCTCTTGGCGTGTTCGGTGTAGGTGACGGCATCACGGATCACGTTCTCCAGGAAGACCTTCAGGACTCCGCGGGTCTCCTCGTAGATCAGACCGGAAATACGCTTCACTCCGCCACGGCGAGCCAGGCGGCGGATGGCGGGCTTGGTGATGCCCTGGATGTTATCACGAAGCACTTTGCGGTGGCGCTTGGCGCCTCCTTTCCCGAGTCCTTTACCTCCTTTGCCGCGTCCACTCATATCGAACTGCTGCTTTGCTCCACGATTTATACAATATGTCGAGCTACGGCCGGAGATGTCATTAAATAACACATCTGAGGACCTAATTGAAGCAGCAAGTACCCGTATCGGCGGCTCTTTGTAACCCCACCCGTATGCATAATGAGCTCTGCAAACTTACGAAAAGATGCCCTTAAGTTCGTCTCTTTATCGAAACATAAGACAAGCGGCACATTATTAATGAAAACATGTTAAGGTTTGATACAACCGTACAGCACAACCAACACTTCTGTAGACGTTTGTGCAATACAAAAGACTGTTAAATTGCGTGACCGATATCATAGACCTCTATCTCTAGCGTAGACCAATAGGGAACCATTTTATTTTACCAAAACATCCTATCATGGTATGACTGGGAACCATATACATCTACTTAAGACGGTGTACCTAAATAATAAAAATAATAAATTAAATTATATAGCGCTTTTCTAACACTCAAAGTCGCTTTACAATAAGCGGCGGTGAAAACAAGACAACAGATAAACATAGCACAAACATACAGGGGTGGATGGGAAGGGGGGGCTAAGAGAGGGAGAAGCGGCAGTCACACACGACGCCAGCAGTACTGTCCCACTCAAACAGATACAAAAGGCCAAGAAAGAAGGAAAAAACAGCACGGTGGACGTTGATTTTCTGTAGGGGTTTACTGTGGTAATACAAGCATCTGCTTTTAGACACTTTATGGGGCTACAATAGCCTCGTTGATATTTCATCCAGGCGGCACAGCGGCGCAGTGGTTAGAGCGGTCGCCTCACAGCATGAAGGTACTAGAATCCATCCATCCATCCTGGAGCCCACGTGTATTACTTTTCTATAATTAAGACCAGAGGAAAACATACTGAGGGATTATCAAAGACTAGTATATTTGTCCAGGATATTGTGTTGAAACCATTTTATATTTTGTAATAGTACCACATAACATATATTGTGTTACTCCTTCTCTGTCTAACTGTCACAAAAGGGCTCAATTCCCAGACAGTAGGTTCATTTATGGGGCATTTTGGACTTTCATGTCCACCATGCAGATTAATATTAGCTGTTTGGTTGATAAAATCATTTCAGCATCTTTTCAGTAACTTAATCTAACCGCTTATCTTGCAAGTAAATTTTGAGCAGTACATGTTACTGCCATGAAGTTGTAAACGGTGTCCCCTCAAAACAAACACATAAATAAAATAAAACATAAGGCAAAAGCCAAACCTAAGTGATTAAAATGGAATTATGAATCTGTCCGTCCGTGTGACAGAGAATGAGTTCATGCTGCTGCTGATGGTTCAGCCACCTGATTTTCTTCTCTCGGGACACTCGGCGCTCGTGTAACCCCCTCCTCTACCTGTCTGGAATAAGAACAAAATACATTATTTGTACATTATTTGATCTATTGTACCACTGCCTGAACTATGCTACTGTTGGGAGAAGGAGAATGAAAGGGGGAAGGCGTGTTTAGAGGCAGGTGTAATACCCCTGGAACAGGGGAAGAAATGAATACAGGACAGCTGCCGGCTCCTCATCAACTGTATTAATCGTATTAATGACCCAAAATACAAATCCCGACCTAAAACAATACTATTTAGTTACTGCGCCTGTAAATATAACACATACATTCAGACGTGCACACAAGTGTAACCGGTTATTTTCTTGCCCGGTGCGGGATTCGATACGGTGTGTACTGCACCACAAGGCGGCATCACTAACCGCTCGGCTAAAGGGTCAGACCCGATAGCTAGGGACTAACGTGTCTTATTAGTAGTTTACACAAGCATACATTCACACACCATGCACTCGGCACCAGTAATATACACTTCCAAACACTGTGCTCAACAAAACACACTTCGACATATTAATAACTACATACCGTTTTCTGAGAATATACTAAAGCGAACAAACAATTATTGCTATTTCATATTGGTCACACATTCAACTCGCTTTGGCTCGTGACTATGCTGGCTAGTTAACCCTTTGTTAGCCAGCCTAAGCTAGCGAGGAAGCTTTGCACGCACTCGATTCCTTTTGAATCCATAGTGGTCCATAACATTTATACGTTGATAATGTGTCCATAAAAATGTATACATTGATAATGAACTGTAATCATAGTCAGTCTTACAGTCATCTGTTTGTTTTCATTGGCATCGGCGGTGAATAAGTGCTTTAATTCAGTAACGTGCAGTGAGATCCAAGGCTGGATGGGCAGTAAGTACTTAACCCCACGCCAGACAGAGGCACAAGCAGACTTTGCCTCAGCAGCCTGCATTCACGAATGCTAGCTTTGGGAGCAAGCTATCCTGAATAGGGCATGCCTTTTATTGATAAAACAACAAGTTTTACATGATTTTTTTTATTATTAATTCTACAACAACCTTAACAAATTAAAGTTAAATAAATGAATAAATAAATTATTTTTTTGGTAACTATCATGATATTTCTTTTTTTTCGTATTAGCCTGTGTGAGGCACTGCCTACCCTGACTCCCCTGACTGCACATCACTGCTTTAATTCATTGATTTTGGATAACTGTATCTTAAGGCCTATATTTTGAAATATTGCCATAGCTGAGTTTTGAAAATGACGTTACAAATTGTGTTGCACGCCGGAGCACATGGAAAGCGTGTCGATCCTTTTTTTCCCCCAACAGCATCATTAACCTTAAATTCTACTGAGATTAAATTAATATACGACCATCCCCGCCTGTGTTGTGTGTGTGTGTGTGTGTGTGTGTGTATGTTTGCACCTTTCCCGTGCATGCTGATTAATTAGGCAGAACTTATACTGCCTTGGAAAATGTGGTTGGTGTGGTTTTGCGAAAAGGTAAAACATTAACAATCGGAAGCCTGGGAGTAATGAGACATGACGAAGAGGAGATGAGGGAAGGTCGTAGTGAAGGGCGGAGGGCCTGTTCTCTGGTTGTGAGAAGTGTTCTGTAAACACAGGAACAATTACTGTAAACACTGCAGGGAGACTACCCCCGTCACAAAACCATGTTGCATTACTTAGTTCCAGTCCTGGTGTCTCCATCTCCTATGGTTATCCCTCTAAACTGGGTTCAGAGCGTGGCCAGTGTGAAGATGGAGAGCACACCGAAGGCTTACCAACAGCTGAAAAGCTCAACTATTCATGATGAGGATTTTGTTTGCAGAGTGTTACTGTCATAACTGGTTACAAATGAAACTGGCGGCAAATGGGGAGGGTCAGTAATCCAAATAACCAAATTTCCCACACTGAATAAAAGCAGGCATATGATGAAAGTGAATGAAATGAAAGCCACTTTATTCGACATTGTATTCTTATAACGAATTTGTTCTCTGCATTTAACCCATCCTATTTTATAGGACCAGTGGGCAGCTGCAGCGCCTGGGGACTAATTCCAGTTCTTCTTTCCATTGCCTTGTTTAGGGGCACAAACAGGAGTATTAACCCTATCATGCATGTTACATTTGGAGAATTGTTCCTCCGTTCAGCCCATGTTGTCAGTCAAACCTTGAAATTTAACCCAACTTATCCTGCCTCAGCTGACTGGCCCTGCTAGATAATAGACTGGCCAACTGCCGTCCTGATGCCGGGAGCCTGTCTGTGTTCCCTCAACTCTATTGCATTGAATTTACCTAAACTCTGCCTGACTTAACCTCAATCTCTACCTAACCCTAACTGGAACCTCACGCTTAACCGTTAGCTAACCTATTCACTAGCTAACTCACAGCGATGCGGGAACAGAGGGCTGACCTGCTGATTGATGCCATCCAGACTTTTCCAAGTAAAACCACCACTATTTTGACTGCAATATGCCAAATATCGAGGCCTCTGGTCATGCAAGGCCCAACAGTTACGCACACACACAATAGTGGTTTCATGTTGTATACACAGTGGGGCCCTCCCATTGTTTGTTGCCTCCTTTAATCCCTGCCTTGGAATACCTCAGGACACATTTCCTAACCCGAACCACAGCTGGCTTTCTTCCTCACACCTGGACTCTTCATTTATAATGTGACTGTTTAATCTGATAAGACCTGCTTTTTTAACTGTTGGAAAGTTAAACCAGGATATCAAGGTAAAGCACCTAAACACTTCTTTTCTTCTTTTTTTTTACATGCTGTTATTTTAGTGTATAATTTGTATACTGGTATAATTTGTTGGCTATTTATTATAAGGTAAATTTCCGCTGAAAAGTGTGAAGTATATTATTACAGTGGCATATGTTAAATGTTGATTATTTGTGTGAATCAGCTGAGTTTGAAAATCAGATGTGGTCAGCTGAGGTTTGAATGGTCGGTATCTCCTTTTTATAAGCGCACATGTCAGGTGTCATGTCGCCTCTGGCACCCTGCTGCAGATGAACGGAGCTTCTGAAGCATCAAGACAGGTTCTGTCTCACAGCGCTGTGTCTGCTGATGTCCAGTATATGGCAAACCTGCCTCAGCTGGTGTGACAGCAAGAAATCGCTTTTTTTTTGTGGATTTATTTGTTTCTTAGTTTGTTTCTTCGCCATCTCACAGCAAGTTGCATAGGCTCACGAGTAGCAGGGCTCCATCAAGTTACCACAGCAAACTCAACAGGGACAGATGGTCAATAATGAGCAATGTAATTAGTTGACGTTTGCTTTGTTTGTTGCTATTTTTGGAGTGTTTTTTTTCTGTTGCACACAACTAATGGTATGTTGTCACCAAAAACATGAATCCGGAGCGTACCTCGTATCCTCTGTCCTGTTTTTTTTTTTTCAACAGAACCATTGAAATCAATTTCGTTATATGAAGATGGCGCTCTCCCTTCTCCTGCCATGTCTGTACTTGGGAGCTCTTGTTGACTTATCTGGTGAGTAAATTCATTCTAATCGTTGTTTCCCAGCTCCTTAACATCTCTGTAGTGTCGCTGGTCCATCCTCACCAAAAGGCCCAACAGGTGTCATCAGTTACCTCTCAGCATGAGTGTCTGTACGTTTGGTCTTTTCGGGACACATGCATTTAGATCGGACATCCAGAGGGAGCTTGGAGCAGAGCCGCTGCTCCTTTGCATCAAAAGGAGCCACTTGAGGTGGTTCGGGCATCTGATTAGAATGCCTCCTGGACGCTTTCCTTGGAGGTTTACCGGGCACAGCCAACTGGGAGGAGACCCCAGGTTAGACCCAGAACTTGCTGGAGGGACTACATATCCAATCTGGCTTGGGAACGCCTTGGGATCCCCCAGGAGGAGCTGGAGGGTGGAGGGTGTTGCTGGGGAGAGGGACGTCTGGAGTGCCATACTTAGCTTGCTTGCATCTAATTTCCATGATTACAGAAATCAAAATGTATACTAAAAGAAGAAAACTGAACTTGTGTGTTTTTAGAACTTTACATTCGGGTGTCCATAATTATGGAAATCCACATATCTATCAAACAACATGGGTGAGTTTCTTGTACTTGTTTGTGAGGACCAGTTTGAGTTTTTAAACCATGACATTTCAGTCAGTCCACTCTTGATTGTGGATCTATTTTAGGGTTAGGATTTGGGTTTATGATCAGGGTTAGAGTAAGTGTTCACCCAGCAAAAAAACAAAACAAAAAACGTCCCCAGCACGTTCCCTAAAGGTCCTCTCCAAACCTCTGGTGAATGCCTTTGCGTAGACTTTTAAATACGTCACGGGGATGTTATTGCAAGACGTACAAGGAATGTCCAACTACATCCCTGTGACGTCCCGGGGACATCTAGAAGACTTTACCCTAAAGTCCTTGTAATGTCCTCGGGATGTTACAGAGATGCCCCACAATAACATCCCCAGGATGTCAGGGGAACATTTAGAGGACTTTCCTCTAACATCCCTGTAATGTCCCTGGGACGTTACGGAGACGTCCCTGTAATGTCCGCCCGCAATAATGTCCCCGGGATGTCCGGGGACATCTAGAGGACTTTCTCCCTAATGTCCCTGTAATGTCCTCGGGACGTTACAGGGACACACTGCAATAACGTTTCCGGGACGTCACAGGAATGTCTAAAAGGACTTTACCCTAACGTCCCTGGGAAGTCACGGGGATGTCTAGAGAACGTTCCCCTAATGTCCCTGTAATGTCCTCGGGATGTTACAGGGGCTACTACTACTTTCGGCTGCTCCCGTTAGGGGTCGCCACAGCGGATCATCCGTTTCCATTTCTTCCTGTCTTCTGCGTCTTCCTCTGTCACACCAGCCACCTGCATGTCTTCCCTCACCACATCCATAAACCTCCTCTTTGGCCTTCCTCTTCTCCTCTTCCCTGGCAGCTCCATATTCAGCATCCTTCTCCCAATATACTCAGCATCTCTCCTCCACACATGTCCAAGCCATGTCAATCTTGCCTCTCTTGCTTTGCGGGATGTTGCAGGGACGTCCCGCAATAACATCCCCAAGTCGTTAGGGGAACGTTCAGAGGACTTTCTCCTAATGTCCCCGTAATGTCCTTGGGAACGTCCTGCAATAATCTTCCCGGGACATCACGGGAACATCCAGAGGACTTTCCCCTAACATCCCTGTAATGTCCCCGGGACGTCACTGAGTCGTCCCTGCCGTGTCTGACCGCAGTAACGTGGGACGTCTAGAGGACTTTCCTCTAAAGTCCCGCAATAACGTCCCCGTGACGTAATGAAAACCCTACACAATGACTTTTTACGGATGTTCGGGGAGGACCTATAGGGGACGTGCTGGGAACGTTTTTTGTTTGCTGCGAAGGTGAGACGTGTAGTTATTTTCCATTTCATTTGAGGGCTGCTAGATTTATGTGTCTCTGTGTTTTCTTTTTCTACATAGCTGGAAATGAGTGGTGCTACACCGGCTGTGGTAAGAAACATGTTTTCAATCTTTTGGATAAAAACGCTGATGAAGTCCTCGTTGCCCCATGGCATTAGGATCATCCTCCTCCTCTTCTCCGCCAGAGCAAACCCCAAGCCACTGGAGCCACATCTCCACGACCTGCGATGGGAAGCGGCAGTCTCCTATCGATATAGTCACCGGCAACGCCATGAGAAACCCCAAACTCAACAACTTCACCCTCCTCAACTTCTCCTCCAACCAGGTCCTCAAGTCACTAACAAACAATGGTCACACAGGTATGAAGGTTCAGTCTAAGGACGCCTTGGTTTCTGTAACCCCAAGTGTCAACATGCTGTTAGGAGTGTGACAAAACCTCTGTTAATACAAAAACACTAGGGTGGGACAATAATGGATCGAATTCTGAATCGTTCGATACAGTCTTCACTGTTCAAGACGCTTCTCATTTCGCGAGGTCGTGCGTTATTAAACTAGAACGACTGGGAGTTCACTCCTATCTAAAATGACCAAGGGTGGTCAAAATGTCCGCCGGATTTTCAACTCGATATTCTGTCAAGATGAATCCCCAACTGAGCTATTAAAGCATTGCATTGTGTTAGTATGTCTGTTAGGAAATGACTGACAGCAAAATTAACATTTTAACAACTTTAATACTGTGTCGAATTCAGGGGGCCGCCGGGAACCGCCGCAGCCAGGACGCAAACACGGGTCTGCCGCACCACGTGTGACTGTGAAACAATGTACTGTGAAATTTCACAGTAAAACTGTGAAGTTTACAGTTGAATCATAATTGTTCATAGTTCTACTGTCACCTTTACAGTTCGACCATGAATGCATCAAACTACAACTGTGAACTCTCGTTACTATGAAGTTCATGGTCATAGTTTAATGATATTGACTGTGAAGTTTACAGTTCTACTATAAACATGATATAGTTGAACTGGGAAATTCAGTTTTGACAGTTTTAGTCCTCTTACATATTAAGCTTACAGTTTAACTATGAACAGTTCATAGTCACCTCTTCTGGTGTTTAATTTTTACAGTGAAGTTTACAGTTCAACTATGAACGTACAGGTAAATGACAAGACAGGGACAAATATGAAAGACAAAAATATTTATATTTTAATAAGTTAGAATACACTTCAAGTGTTAATATTTTGCAAGATATATACAATATTGCAATATGTAATTGTAATGGTATATAATACAAGTACAGGTGGGGGTGAGAAGGTGTGTGTGTGTAAATGAGGGGTGTCAGTGTGTGGAGGGGGTGAGTGAGTAAGTGAATGACATGACAGAAAAAACGAAAGACTGAAATATTTACATTTAACATAATTTACACCTAAAAGCTGCTTACATTTTACAAAAATATTTACAAATATTCAATATATTTACAATATTTCAATGAGAAACGATATAGTAAAAAATTAACATATTTACATCTTGCAAGACAATGCCATTACAAAATATTTACAATATTTACAAAAATAGTTGAAAATATTTACAATGTTTACAAAATATTTATATCTAGATATGAGAGACTTAGCCGGAATATACTACACCTAAATTTTCCTGACCAAAACATAACAATGGTGCCTCAAGAATCAAAATCTAATCAACTTCCTCAGTTCTAATTAAAGGAGTAATGTACATGGAGTGTCCAACAGTGATCACTATCCCCATGGCATATATACTAGACAACCGAAGTGCCACTGTACGATTAGATGGTGCAACTGACAATAAAAATCTTGACCGTCTTATGCCAGTCTCTGAATCAGTGAGCACTTTGTCTGAATTGATGGTGTACACACACCCTGCACACCACAATTGCATACATCCACTATGACAAGATCTGTAACTCTTCTGTAACTGCCTTCTGTAGTATGCAAAACAGAATTGTCACTCTTGAACTTAGAGCAGTCTTCAGATGTCTGCAGTACCAGACCATTACCAATAATTTTCTTATAAAACAGAGGACCTTGCACATCAAATTTTTGCCCCAGAAGCTCTTCTAAGGCTAGCCTCTGTTTTACCGACAGATATCGTCTTTTCCCTTGGCCAAGAGTAACACCACCCCACACATAATGTGAACTTGCTGTTTTGATGAAAGAAGTTGATCAAAATAGTGCCTGACATGTTCACCTGCCATTTCCAAGTTACTGTTACTGGCTATGGATGGAAGATTTTTCATGAGAAGAAATTTGTTTACGATTTGTGATGCAACATATCTGGTGCCACAAATCATGTTCTTCAGCTGACCGTTATTCAGTAGCGGACCATGCATTTTAGACCTAGGCCTTCGGTGAGACGTCACCTCCTCATAATTGCCCTACAATGTTTTAGTGGAAAAAGTGGTTATCATCACAATCATCACCATCATTAAGTTATTTGACACTTTTCACTTTCACAACAGCGACATGGTGTGGTGACATGGTGTAACATACAGCCTTACTGGAAGTAATCCCGCTGGGCATATACATATGCTATCAAGAAACTCAACAAACACATCCCAGCCAGGCCGCTGGGCATAAAAACAATCAAACATTGAGCAAATCAACTAGCTGTACAAAAAAAATGCATTTGACTCACCAGTGTTGTCTATTTGAAGACAAAATCCATTCTCCTTTCTTTCTGAATGAAACGGTCTATCCCACGGTCATAGAGCACTCCTTTGGCTTTTAAATAAGACAAGCCAGGTTTTGGAAGCCTGTGTAGTTCCATGACCCCTTCTCTGATGAGAAAAGCAAGCACGCCCAGCAGTAAAGTTTTCCGCTTTGCTTGGCTCCAGTGAGCCACGGGTACCTTTCATAGGTGCTTGCCTGGAAATGCCGCACATACGTCTTCCCTGGTTGGGTCAGCGCCGCTAACTGTGTGGTTGGTCTGCCTATCTCCACAATCCTTTGCTTTTCCCCAAACAATTGTCTTGAAAATGGTGTGACTAATAAACTTGCCGCCACCACATCATTCACGAGTTCTCCGTGAGACATTATTCTCATTCACGGCTAGCTAGCTTAGCTAACTAAATCAAAAACACAAACGCTAGCTAACATTAGCCACCAACTACCGCGATGCGCTGCGGAATGCAACCACAACGGTTTCAACCACAGACCTAGCCAATCAGCGCTGCTGCTGATTGGCTGATCAATCGGTCACGTAGGCTGTATGCAGCAAAGGCCCTATGACGCTGTGCAAGTATAAAAGAATACGCCCATCCGCTACACATCGAAATCTGATTGGTCGACTAATCAATCAATCCAGTATTAACGCCTAACTTATATAGATAGCGGAAACCTTCACTTGAGATACCGAAGGCGCTGGCAGGAGGAGTCTTCTCACATGGTTACAACAGAGGGAAAAAGCTGATTGGATTTTTTTTTTTTGGCCGAGAGACTGCAAGCAGAGCCTCACAAATTTGTATGTGTAGTCGAAATCGAAATGTAATGCGATATTAACAGATTGATTAGAAGATTGTATTATTTTTATGAAAGTGTTTTCCTTTTTCTGTGGCATTTTATGCCTTCACCGAAGGCCTAGAAGGCCCTGACGGTTCGTCGCAGCCATTATTGGACTCAAACAAAAATGCAGAAACACCAGAAAGAGGGCCAAAATCTTTCGCCGAAGGCACCAGATGTGTCAGTTGATGGAAATTGAATGTACAATTTTCTTTACCATACAGTTCCTCCATGTATATGACACATTTGGTAAGGGTTACATCTATCAGTGGAAGCACATTTCTGTCTATTTTCTCCTTAACAAGGGTATTGATGCTGTAGCTCAGGAGAAAGAAGTGCTTCAGAAACCTTAATGACAATATGCCAGACAGAACAGGCAATGAACAATACAAGAGAAAACTTTGCCATTCTGAAGCCTTCCAGTACTTTCGTTCCAACAGCGACCTTGGTGGTCTGGATAATTCCAGCGGACTTTTGATAGAAAGGAGCCGCCGATCAATGCTTGGAATGCCACACCCAATGTACCAGGGCATATTGTGATTTGCTGAATCAAGCCAAAGATTAACAATATACCACGTCACTCCCAGCAACACAGAGTGCATATCATCGGGAACAAATGACCTGACAATGTTAAAAGTAGTCATAAGACTCAACACACAAGGACTTTTCACTCCATTAACAACAGTTTGCGTTTGACTGGCAGTTAGTGCCTCCTCTATGTGGCTGCTGTTGTTCCTAATCTGCACCTTGGGCTGAAAAGGGTAACACCTCACATGCCCATCGCCTTTTGCCACATACTCTCCAGGATGCTTGCACCAATCACACCCAAACTTCCCATTGAATTATGTACGGTTCCGAAGAACAGGACGTGCGACAGCATCAGCTGTGCACACCAAGGGGTGAAATTTTGATGTGGTGATCACACCCTCACTATTTCTCCAGGTCAAACCCTCTTCATTTAGACTGGAACACTCATTAACAAAAGGCTCAGTTAATGCTCTCACGTTGGGCTTTTCAGAACCAAGCCACATTCCAAGAAGAAAAATGTGCTTTCTCATACTTTTTACCTCTGTGATGGCACACTGAATTGGAGTCATGGACAATTTGCTTGATTTAAACAAAGGAACACCATCTATGTTAAAAATCAAAGTGAAATCCGGTGGTGATATTTTTTAATTGCTCAGGTGTTCTAAATAACAATCTGAATTTATGACATGTGACACAATATCACATCTTGCCTTCTCTTCATCTCTGATAAATGTGACAGAAGGGTTTTCCAGAAAATTCTGCTGTTGGTTTCACAAGGGTGAGTATATGCAGAAGTTACCTTTGTCCAGGCACTCCTTTTGTGAGAATGGTCACTGGCATCCTTCACACCTCCCAGTGTTTTCTGGAATTCTGGCATTGCAAGACATGTAGCAGAAAACATATTTAAACTGTGATACTAGACCCTGCTCCTTCTCAAACAGGAATTTTGTTGATGGAAGAGTTCCTGGTATCAAAAGATCAATCAGTGTCAATAAATCTTGCAGCGCAGTTCCAGCCAACTTGTGTCGTAGAGTAAAGACAGACTGCCTGCACCATGTTCAAATTTACCCCCTTAAAAATGGGCACGAAATCATGCAAAGAAAAACAAACAGCTATTTTATGAAAGAGGATACTACCTTTTGTTTTGTGTTGAATGTTGAGGTAAATAATGGTATATAAGAGGAATATGTAAGTTGAACTAGGAACTACTTCTGAAATGTAGGACAATGAGGAGGAGGTGGTGCAATACTAACCTGGGCGTCATCATGACCAATTTGACCTTCACGCAGATCTTCTTCAATGTCTTCATCGGAATCAGATATCTATGTTGAAACAAAAAAAAACTTGTGAAAATGTGTACTTGAGGATACCTTCTGGTCTTGCAATAGGGTTTCTCAGCGTTTCAGTGAGTTAAATTTAAGACTTTGCAAGACCACAGTACGTGCACTTTTAAAATTGTTCTTTCTTTTTTTTTATTTACATTTTTCTCTCTCTTATATTGCTAAATAATAATGAAAATCAAGGTGGTGTGATACTAACCTGGGCATCATCATGACTAATTTGGCCTTCATGCAGATCTTCAATGTCTTCATTGGAATCAAATACGTATCTGTACTGAAAAAAGAAAACAACAACTTATGAAAGGTGTATTTGAGGATACCTTCTGGTCTTGCAATAGGGTTTCTGAAGGTTTCCGTGAGTTAAATTTAAGACTTTGCAAGACCACAGTACCTGCACTTTTAAATTGTTTCTTTCCTTTTTTGATTTACATTTCTCTTTCTCTTATATTGCTAAATCATAAGGAAAATCAAGGTGGTGTGCGTTAAAATGCATGTGGAACTTTCACCTATTATGACATTCCTAGCTCTGCCAGCTGTACAGTGTAGCCAAGAAGACGCCAATGTTAATGGTTATGGCATTTCATGAACCGTAACAGCAAAGATTTTACACCATGCCATTCATAACAGTCTATATCTCAGCCATCGGACTGCTTATCAATTTTTTTCCGAACCAAAGTGCTCTAAAACTTTTGATTTAGGCTATGCCACCAAAGAAGCGCTGGCTATGCCATTAATAAAAATGCTAGGTAGCCTTAGGCTGCTAGGTAAACTAATGGATCTGGCTTTTCATTAACCATAAGATTTTAGAGCGCTTCATTTACACCATGCCGTTCATGGCAGTCTATATCAGCCATCTCACTAAATGAAGACACCACCAACACTTCGGGTTATTTACAGCCTAATAGCTGATGCTCTGCATAGTGACTACAGCAACAGCTGACTCGTCCCCTAGCTAGCATAGCACTGTAGCCGTGGTAGCCAGTAGTTTTCAAGTAGTATTTAAGTTTTTGAAGATGCATTCAAAATGAGCTCATTAGCTAACCTATCTCAACATAAAATTTACATATACTAGGTAAAATTACTGTGGACATTGAGTGAACAATATTTACAGTAAGCTTCAGTAAGGTTATTACATATAAAGACGTTTTAAGACGTTTTTTTTAACTTATGAAGACCCTGTAGAACCACATGGAAATTTAACTTAACGTTAATTCCAAGAACAATTCCAGGCTTACCTTTTCAAGTTCAGGAACTCTCAACTCCGTGGCCAGTTCATGTGGCCTCCCATCATGTCGACCTTCTTCTGGAGCATTTTCAACTTCTTCTACATGCATGAAAATAAGAGTGGAGCCACATTCCCTTCCCTCATGCCCGAAATCCGTCTCTGCCACCTCAGCAGAATGCATTGCATGCATGGGATGACTTGACCCGAAAATCACTGCCACCGGCATATCTTCGTTTTGTAGTGCGTGGAATAGGCACATTATCATTTCACTATGGAATTTCACTGTTAAAGTTCACAGTAAAACAGTCAACCAGGTTGACAGGTTTACTATGACATTTTACAGTACATCTTTTCATAGTAGAACTGAAATAATGTATGGTCAAACTGTGAAAGTTCATAGCAGAACTGTCAACCAAGTTTACAGTTATACTATGACATTTCACAGTAAGTAGAACCATGAAGTGGCCAAATTACCATCAAAATCCATAGTAGAAATGTGAAAATATTTCATGGCCAAACTGTGAAAGTTCACATTAAAACTGTCAACCAATTCACAGTTTTACTACGAAATGTCACAGTACAGTTTTCCCCGACCCGTTAACCAATGGGCTATTGAGTCTACACATCCGTGATCGGTACAATACCATTTTTCAAACAATTTAAAATCGCCAGTGTCCAACGAATGTGAATACTGCAGTGCCTCGGTGGTTGTCATGGTGTGTCTGAAACTGCGGCTGTATCCAGACATGTTGGAACTAATACTTGAAAAACAAAGCAGAAAACACATCCGATTAGCTATTGCTAATCTAACAAACGTAACAAGGCCTGTAAAACCTGAACTATAAAAAAAGAACTGAACATTGCGCAGGAAATGACGCGAACAACACACGTGATAAATAGTGACGTGACACGCAAATTACGCGCGGTCATTTTGATGGCTCGTGGTCGTTTTAGATAGATCTTATCATAACTTTTTTGTGCAGTTGATCTAAAACTCATTCTAATGCAAATATATGTATGTAACTGTAGGAGCATTCAGGGATCGGTAGGTCTGTATCTCTCCTTTTCCCCCCCACAAAGTTATTAAACTTTGAAAATCCAAAACGGTCAAACTTACTTCCTTGGTCGTTCTGGTAGTTACAATAAAGCAATTGTGCTACACAACAACAAAACATGGCACAAAATGTTAGAACTTTTGCACTTGCATTACGTTTGAATTCGTGCCTTGATAATGCCAATATGTTGGGCCTAATTCTTAAAATACATGAAAAAATGGAGAACTGCAATGGTGCTTTGTCTCATGCTTACCAAGGCATCCTCTGTATCGTATTGAATCGAAATCGTGAGCCCTGAATCGTGAGACATATCAAATCGCGAGATTTATTAAGCGTCCCACCCCTAAAAAACACCATTTTGAGAACATTCACAGACATTTTTAAAAACATTGTCATAGATGACATAGAGTTTGTTTGATGTCTATGTACACACAAGGCTGTCAAAATATACGCTCAACGATTTCTCCTTTTTACCCGAAACCTACTCGGGGCGCCAGTGAAGTGCATACTGAAGGAGAATGAGGTTGAGTTGAGCGGCGGGGGACTGAACGGGACCTACTCCCCCCTCCAGTTCCACTTCCACTGGGGGAAGTTCCACCACCAGTCGAACCACCCCGGTTCGGAGCACACGCTTGACGGCCACAGATTTCCCATGGAGGTAATGAGCAGGTGCATCAAATGGCTGCACCAAATACAACGTCATGCCTAAAGTCTATTTTGGCATGACCATTTTGACTTTTTCTATTTTATGTATTTATTTTATCATTTAGATGCACGTAGTCAGCCTGAAGAAGGGTCTCACTGTGGAACAGGCCAAGGCAGATCCAGAGGGAATCGCCGTCTTGGGTTTTTTTATAAATGTGTGTTTTTAAAAAAATAATTAAAAAAACCCTACTAATTTCCCTGCAGAGAGTAATGATGGGTAAAGTATCACACACATTGCATACCCTTATAAACTATGACCTGTCCCCTAAAAGAGTGCAAGTGTGCAGTAACTAAAGTGTAAAGCATTTAAATCTCCATGGTGTTCTCAGAGAAGGTGTGGATAACTCAACACGAGTTTTACTTTCTGATTTGCACCTTGAGTTAACCTACGCTTCAAGTTGTAATCCCCCCCCCCCCCGGAAACATGAACAGTCCTCTGGCGTAGTGATGGGGGGGTCAGGGTTTTTTTTTTAATACCCGCACCCACTTGACCCATTATGACGCTCGGTCCGCACCACCCGACCCGCTAAAATATGCGTTAAGTAACCAGCCGATGCCAACCCGACCCGCACACCTCCAAATGTAGCCTAAGCTACAGCAAAGGGAGCAGTGTTGCACTATTTCGTTTTTGGGCTGTAAGCCCAGCATAATACACGGCCTGCAAGGCATCACATGTTGTATCCAAGCCTGGTAGTGTCTGCTGATAGTGTCTGCTGGTAGTGTCTGCTGGTAGTGTCTGATGGCAGTGTCTGCTGATAGTGTCTGCTGGTAGTGTCTGATGGCAGTGTCTGCTGATAGTGTCTGATGGCAGTGTCTGCTGGTAGTGTCTGATGGCAGTGTCTGCTGATAGTGTCTGATGGCAGTGTCTGCTGATAGTGTCTGCTGATAGTGTCTGCTGATAGTGTCTGCTGATAGTGTCTGATGGTAGTGTCTGCTGATAGTGTCTGCTGGTAGTGTCTGCTGGTAGTGTCTGCTGATAGTGTCTGCTGATAGTGTCTGCTGATAGTGTCTGCTGATAGTGTCTGATGGCAGTGTCTGCTGATAGTGTCTGCTGATAGTGTCTGCTGATAGTGTCTGCTGATAGTGTCTGCTGGTAGTGTCTGCTGGTAGTGTCTGCTGGTAGTGTCTGCTGATAGTGTCTGCTGGTAGTGTCTGCTGATAGTGTCTGCTGGTAGTGTCTGCTGGTAGTGTCTGCTGATAGTGTCTGCTGATAGTGTCTGCTGGTAGTGTCTGCTGGTAGTGTCTGCTGGTAGTGTCTGCTGATAGTGTCTGCTGATAGTGTCTGCTGGTAGTGTCTGCTGATAGTGTCTGCTGGTAGTGTCTGCTGATAGTGTCTGCTGATAGTGTCTGCTGATAGTGTCTGCTGGTAGTGTCTGCTGGTAGTGTCTGCTGATAGTGTCTGCTGGTAGTGTCTGCTGATAGTGTCTGCTGGTAGTGTCTGCTGATAGTGTCTGCTGGTAGTGTCTGCTGGTAGTGTCTGCTGGTAGTGTCTGCTGATAGTGTCTGCTGATAGTGTCTGCTGATAGTGTCTGCTGGTAGTGTCTGCTGGTAGTGTCTGCTGGTAGTGTCTGCTGGTAGTGTCTGCTGATAGTGTCTGCTGATAGTGTCTGCTGGTAGTGTCTGCTGGTAGTGTCTGCTGGTAGTGTCTGCTGGTAGTGTCTGCTGATAGTGTCTGCTGGTAGTGTCTGCTGATAGTGTCTGCTGGTAGTGTCTGCTGGTAGTGTCTGCTGATAGTGTCTGCTGATAGTGTCTGATGGTAGTGTCTGCTGGTAGTGTCTGCTGGTAGTGTCTGCTGATAGTGTCTGATGGTAGTGTCTGATGGCAGTGTCTGCTGATAGTGTCTGCTGATAGTGTCTGCTGATAGTGTCTGCTGATAGTGTCTGCTGGTAGTGTCTGATGGCAGTGTCTGCTGATAGTGTCTGCTGGTAGTGTCTGCTGATAGTGTCTGCTGATAGTGTCTGCTGATAGTGTCTGATGGTAGTGTCTGCTGGTAGTGTCTGCTGATAGTGTCTGCTGATAGTGTCTGCTGATAGTGTCTGCTGGTAGTGTCTGCTGGTAGTGTCTGCTGATAGTGTCTGCTGATAGTGTCTGATGGTAGTGTCTGCTGGTAGTGTCTGCTGGTAGTGTCTGCTGGTAGTGTCTGCTGATAGTGTCTGCTGATAGTGTCTGCTGGTAGTGCCTGCTGGTAGTGTCTGCTGGTAGTGTCTGCTGGTAGTGTCTGCTGGTAGTGTCTGCTGATAGTGTCTGGCTCTAAGCTGCTAAACACACAGACACGTTGTTCCACACGCTATTTTCTATAGTTGAATAGCAGCCAAAAAAGTAACCTATATCATTAAAGACATGTACTCTGCCTCCCTCCCTCCCCCCTCCTTTCTCTCTCTCTCTCACACACACACACACACACACACACACACACACACACACACACACACACACACACACACACACACACGTGTGTTCTTTCAGACCAAAAAATATTTTTAGCGAGTTTTGGTGTCAACAAAAGCTACGGATACCACTTGGGGAAAAACCCGTAGGTGAAGCCTCAACACTCTACAACACATGCACTGACCAGGACCATGATCGCAAATGGATGATAAAAGTTATCCAAACGAATTGAATCGAGTGCAACTGGACTTGGTATATATGTATGTTGCACTCGGTTCAATTCCTTTGGATAACCATGACCTGGATGAATGAGAACATTCACAGAGATGATAAAGCTGCTTGCGTGCGTGAGCATGTGTGTGTGTCAGAGAGAGAGGGGGGGGGGGTTGGACTAGCAATGCAAAGCCTAGCCTATAGCACACAGTGTTTCTGTGAATTGTTTACACTCCCTGACCCGCCCGCCGACCCCGTGATATTTTCTAATAAACCAAGCCCCCTCGAACCCGCCTGACCTGCGGGTTGACCCCGCGGGTCACTACTCCGGTAACCTCAATAGGTCTGCACAAAAGTTCAGGATTTACACTGATTCTAAAATCAGAGACAAGACTTGAAGAATGCAGGGATGTGTCTTCCACGTGATCTTGGAATGTGACTAACTCAGGTTTCTTTGTTGAAGGAAACAGAAGGGGGAGCTGCATCACAAACTTGGGAGGATTTCACGTCCTATCTGAAGAACGTGACGATGAAAGGTTGGCTCATTGCCTTACTGATAATGTAGGGCATACTGAAACACACAAAGCAGGGTTTTGATGCAGATGAAATAGATTTTTGTGTTTGAGGTTGCTGATGGTGAATAAATAGTTAAGATTGTCCCAGATGAGTTGTATACCAAACCAGTTGTGTAACAGGAGGCCCCTGAAGACTGAATACGGTTCGGTCGTTGATGTTGGTTCACATCTAAAATGTTAAGCAATTTTAACAGCACCAATATCCTGAGGTGTGTGTGTGTGTGTGTGTGTGTGTGTGTGTGTGTGTGTGTGTGTGTGTGTGTGTGTGTGTGTGTGTGTGTGTTTTCTTTCCAGGTTCCACAGTCAATATCACTCACAGTATTTCCATCAGTGACTTGATTGGAGACGTGGACCTCACCAAGTACTATCGCTACATGGGTTCCCTGACCACCCCCGACTGCAACGAGGTGGTGGTCTGGACCGTTTTTCAGGAGCCCATTAAAGTCAGCAAAGACCTGGTGAGTTGGTGTCACTTGGAAGAACAGATCATTCCTTTCCAGAGAGGAAACATCTTTATTTAGCAATGACTCTGAAGTGAGCTTTTTAGTTTGTTTGTTTGTTTGTTTGTTTGTTTGTTTGCTTGCTTGTTTGTTTATGAGATGGAAACTGGATTGAAGACATGGTTTGAAAGGGCAACACAGTGCAAATGGCGGGCGGACATTAGTTTAACTGACATCTATCTGGAAATTGTTTTGATGCATATTCAATAATCCAGGTAAGAAAATCCCAGAAAGTTGAATCAGTTCATGTGGACACAACGTTTATTGAGAGAAACGTTTCATCACTCATCTAAGTGACCTCTTCAGTCTCAACTGACTGCAGGTGTCCCCACCCTTATAAACAATGCAGTGGCATAATTACCAAAGCCAACGGTCGTTTTCATATGCAAATATGGGTGTGACCATTAACTAGATTCACGATGGCCATGTGTACTATTCACAGAAGATTGGAGGATAGTTGCAATCACAGCATTGTAAAGTGGTGACAGATGTACTCTAACCCCCCCCCCCCCCGGTTCAGGGATGGTCTTCCCTCGTTTGACTCCCCGTTCAAACCAGCATTCCTCCCTATCAAGAATGTGCACATCCTCATTCTTGAAAGAGTGGCCACTGGCCTGTAGATGGGTGTAGACTGCGGAGACCTGGCCTCATGTGTTAGCTCTCCTGTCTTGTGCCATTCCCTTGGCAAGTGTCTGTTTGGTTTCCCCAATGTACAAGTCAAGGCAATCCTGCTAGCACTTAACAGCATACACAATGTGGATCCGATCAGGGATCTGATCCTTGGGGTGGACCAATTTATATGTGATTGTCAAAGCCAGGAAGACGCCCAAATAGTACGCCAGCCAATCAAAGAGAGGAGAAGGACAACAGCTGCCTAAGTGTAAACCAGTGGTGATTCCGTATGTGGCGGGAGTGTCAGAACGGTTGAGACACGTATTTTCCAAACATTGCGTCTCGGTTGCTTTCAAACCCCCAAAACATGCTGTGCCGGAAATTGGTCGATGCCGTGACTGCAAACATTCCCAAATCCTCTGTGAATAGTACACATGGCCATTGTAATTCTAGTTAATGGCCACGCCTGTTTGCATGTGAAACTGATTGTTGGTTTTGGTCATTATGCAACGGTATTGTTTATAAGGGTGGGGATACCTGGGGTCAGTTTTGACTGAAGAGGTCACTTAGATGAGTGATGAAATGTTTCTCTCTCAATAAACGTTGTGTCCAGATGAACTGATTCAACTTTCTGTGATATCTGGGAATTATCAGTAGGATACGGAGCAATAAGATGACTCATCATCAGTAAAATGTGTTGTTGGTCTTCAGTCATTTTAGATGTTGCTGCAGTTGCAACTTATACAACACAGTAAGATTGAAGGTGCTCACTTACACACCCCAGTCCTGCGAATAAATCTCACTTCCTTTACTATTATGGATTTGGGAGTGAATTGCAATTTTTTTCTACATTAAAATTATCTGTCAGGTTTGGGTTATTGTAGTCACAAAACATTCTGGAAACTGAAAGAATGGCCAATGTGACAATTCCTACAGACTGTTGTGCTCATAACGTGGTATACAGGTGCATCATTTTACTTTCAATAAATGGGCCCACGTGCCCTCTAACCAGCCACTGAATATTTATGAAAACAACAAAGAACAACTTGATAGATGCACTAGTCTCTTCCTGTTTCACCTGTTCTTGAAGATCATTGTGTTATTCTTTGTCAGTATAATTGAGAGCCACTAAACTGGAATCAAATGCCATGTATATGTAAACATGCACGGCCAAGTAAAGATGAGTCTGATATATGTAGATTATTGGGTTTCCATTGTTTGTTTTGTAAGATCGGTTCAGGTGTATACATTTTCTGCTTTTGTGGCTTTGACTGTTTAAGCCTGGATTATCTAATGTCAGTCTACATAATGACTAAAAGACATGAGCATGTAATCTTTCATTACATTATGTAATGTAATCTTTCCATCGATGTCTGTTATCAGTTTATCATACCCGTGACATGTCACAAGGTATATACAGAGTTCTGCTTGTGAATTTGTTAGTTGTGTGACACACACAATTGTTCTAAAGTTCATCTGTAGGTTAACCCACATGTCTCCGTGTCAGGCAAGAAGAAAATCTTGAAATATTTGACACACGATATAATCAATAGAAAAGCCAGTTTGCCTGGATGTTGCACTTCATCATAGCCAATGTGCACTTTGTCTCAACTTGATTCTAGGGAAGTTAATGAGGCCTTTCTGTTCTTGCTGCAGTCTGAACTGGCAGATAAAGGTGACTGTTGACAGTGGAACGATTTTTCTGGAAACGTGTATTTTGAAAGGTTTTGTGAATATTGTCTTGAATGTGTTTTTGCGTCTCATATTTGACATCATGGGGCGTCCGTATGGCATGGTGGTCTATTCCATTGCCTACCAACACAAGGATCGCCAGTTTGAATCGAATACCCGTGTTGCCCCCAGCTGGATCGGGAGTCCCCGCAGCCACAGATGGCAGGTGGGAAGTCAGATGTGGGTATGTGTCCTGGTCACTGCAGTAGTGCCTCCTCTGGTCAGTCGGGGTGCCTATTCAGGGGGGAGGGGGAACTGGGGGGAATAGTGTGATCCTCCCATGCGCCACGCCCCCTGGGAGAAACTCCTCACTGTCAGGTGAAAAGAACAAGCTGGCGACTCCACATGTATCTGAGGAGGCATGTGGTAGTCTGCAGCCCTCCCCGGATCAGCAGAGCAGGTGGGGCAGTGACCGGGATGGCTCAGAAGAGTGGGGTAATTGGCCAAGTACAACTGGGGAAAAAAAGGGAAAAAATCCCCCCCCCCAAAAAAAGAAAAGAAAAATATATACGGATACAGGAAAAAAGTTCCAGATTTTTCCTTTTTTTCTGTATCCGTGTGGATATTCCGCTCCTCATTAGTCGAGCACTCAACACCATTGCCGATTTCATGTATATATATATATATATATATATATATATATATATATATATGGCATCACAGTAACCCATGTTTTAACTGCTCTGCATTATATATATATATATATATATATATATATATATATATTTGACATCACAGTAACCCCTGTTTTAACTGCTCTGCATCATTTTCTAAATGAAGGTCTGTGATTAAGGTAGCCTTAAATGTATGCTTGAAAATCCCCCACCCCCAACTTATGGGCTCATATCTTTAACAACTTAATTCCTCATAACGCCCTGTTTCCATCACTTTTTATTTGGAAATGTTGATTTTTTTTTTCAGATTGAGCGCTTTCCTAAGATGTCTAAACTTACCAATGTGTTTCGGCCCACACAAGCTCTCAATGGACGACATGTTTATTCCTCCCCTGCGATTCCAGTAGTGCCTGGTGGGTTGGTATGACAAAATCAAGACTAACAATCCTGTCACTCTGAAGTGAGATGTTAAATACGACTGTTCCTTCTCTCCGTAGGCCACACGTGGTGCTATGATGATCACTGCAGTAAGTAATGTCACATTTTAATTTTGGGAGGCCTTTTGGAAAAGAAAAAAAATTCTAAATATTGATAGCTTTGCTATTAACTGATTTTTCAAACCAGATTTGACTCGAGTTAGTGTTTGCCAGGTGATTTTGCACATATGCTGAGTTTCACCTGCTCGTCCAAAAAACAAGCGACATAACCTGTCAATCATCAGATGCAGTGATAGCGTTTGGATTTCATTGGATCACTGGTGTTGATCGAACACTCTGTTTTTTCCTCTCATATACAGATCACAGTCCAAACCATTGGCACCTCCTGCCACATTCCCACTGTGGGGGAAACCGCCAGTCACCCATAAACATAGAGAAGAAGAATGTCAAGGAGGACCATAATCTGGGCAAATTCCACTTCAAAAATTTTGACAACAAACATACAATGAAGTATATCATCAACACAGGCCATACAGGTTTGCGTATAAGGTGGTTTACACTGTATACAAGGGGCCCAGAGACTTTTAAATGGTTCAGTCAAATGCTTTTCATACATGTGATTTAGACTATGATGAAAGTCAGTGTGGATGGAGGAGGCCACAAATGAGGAGATTGTGAGGACTGGCACTCCTTACGTTGCTAAAATACGACTCATTGAACCTTATTCAACTGTGAACATTTGACTCAAAATTACAATCAAATTCCCCACTAGGCAAGCGTCCAGGTAGCATAGCGATCTATTCCGTTGCCTACCAACATGGGGCTCTTCAGTTCGAATCCCTGTGTTACCTCCGGCTTGGTCGGGCATCCCTACAGACACAATTGGCCGTGTTTGCGGGTAGGAAGCCAGATGTAGGTATGTGTCCTGTTCGCTGCACACCTCTGATCGGTCGGGGCACCTGTTCGGGGGGGCTGAGGGGAATAGCATGATCCTCCCATGCGCTACGTCTCCCTGGCGACTGCGGGTGGGAAGCCAGATGTGGGTATGTGTCCTAGTTGCTGCACTAGTGCCTCCTCTGGTTGGTCGGGGCGACTAATCTGGGGGGGGGGACTGGGGGGAATAACGTGATCCTCCCACACGCTACGGCCCCCTGGTGAAACGCCACACTGTCAGGTGAAAAGAAGAGGCTGGCGGCTCCACATGTATCGAAGGAGTCATGTGGTAGTCTGCAGCCCTCCCCGGATCAGCAGAGGGGGTGGAGCAGTGACTGGGATGGCTCGGAAGAGTGGGGTAATTGGCCAGATACAATTGGGCAGAAAAAGGGGGAAAATTAAAAAAAAAAAATTTAGATGCTAATATACCTATCTCCATTACATTCTCAGCGAAGTGTGTTCTGAAGGACGGTATGGTCGAGGTGTCCGGTGGTGGTTTGGGTCACATCTACTCCACCCTGCAGTTCCACTTCCACTGGGGCAATGCAACGGACAGGACGGAGGGCTCAGAACACACTGTGGACTCAAAGAGATACCCGATGGAGGTAATGAACATAAGCCAAAGTCTTTTTTTTCTGAGGTTACATCGTCATATTTAGTCTGAAGTGTTTGTTTTTTGTTTTTGTTTTTTCCACCCCTAAGATGCATATTGTGAACCTTCGGAAAGATTTAACTCTGGATGAGGCTGTGGCGACGCCAAATGGCCTGGCAGTGCTGGGGTTCTTCATTGAGGTAAAGTTCAGTGCCTGAGACATGTCTGAGACCGATTGCACATCCACATTGCGAAAATTACAACCTTATCAACATATTTCATATTGTTTTAAAGGGTAATTCAAGTATTATATTTTTTTAACCTGGACCCGATTTTCCCATCATTTGGGGTCTAAGTGACTAATTGGGAACTTTTTTTTTTTTAATTGGCCCAGTATTAAACGAAAATGCTTCAGCCGGCAAAACAGGCTGCAATGTAATCAATGGGGGTTATTGCGCCCAATGACTGCTGAGAAATGCTGCGGCACCCCCATGACCCTGAGTAAGGATACCCGGTTTGGAGAATGAATGAATGAATGAATGAGTGGTCCAGTATTGAGCGAGAATGATTCAGCTGGCAAAACAGGCTGCAATGTAATCCACGGGGGGAATTGCGCCCGTCAGGGTGCATCCACTAAAAGTGCTTGTTTTTGCCACTTGACAGGCTGAGGTTGTTACTATAAGTGTCTGACAACATTATGGAAAGGACCGAATTCAAATTCCTCATCCACATTGTTGAAATCGGCTAAATAGTCAGCCATGACTTTGTAAATGAATTATTGCTAGGAGTTCCTCTGTGTCTCAAGCTATGGTCAGATGAATGGTCAAATCTGATGAGATTCGGCATGACTTCTTCTTTTGTAAACATCTGAAACCATGTCCCCATGCACAAATAGTACACCCAAAGAAGTAAAATGTAAAGAAAAAGGTCTATCTCTGTAGAGATCCTTTCCATAATGTTATCAGACACTTATAATAAAAATGTAAGCTTGTCAGTGACAAAAACAAGTGCTTTTAGTGGATGTAATTTGACGGGTGAATTTGCCCTCACGGTTTACATTGCCGCCCTTTTCGCGGTTACCAGCTGAAGCGTTCTTGCTCAATACTGGACCACTTCCAAATACTTTTGTCCCTATTAGTTACTTAGACCCGAAATGATGGGAAAATGAGGCCCAGGTTAAAAATATCAGAATTGCCCTTTATGTCTCATGATGCTCATTTCAAGATAATGCTAGTAAAATGTTCTTACCCCCGCTGGCAGATGCTTGTTTCAAGAAGGTGTACCTATAATCATAAAACTTGTTATCAGCAATTTTCACTCAATGGGGAAGGACAACTTCAAACAAGAAACTTTATTCAATATTATATTTTAGCATAAACGTCTTGTAACAAAAGGTATTATCATGAAACAAGAACACTTTCTTGAAACAAACAATACGTCTGCCGGTGGCAGAAGAACATCTTACTGGCGGTATTTTGAAATGAGCATTGAGACATAAAACAAGAAACTCCTTTGTGGTGCAAAGGAATAGACCACCACACCACAAAGGTTCGAATCCCTGTGTTACCTTCAGCTTGGTTGGGCATCCCTGCAGACACAAATGACCGTGTCTACAGGTGCGAAGCCGGATGTGGGTATGTGTCCTGGTCACTGCACTAGCACCTCCTCTGGTCGGTCGGGGTGCCTGTTCGGAGGGGAGGGGGAACTGGGGGAAATAGTGTGATCCTCCCACGCGCTACGTCCCCGTGGCAAAACTCCTCACTGTCAGGTGAAAAGAGGTGGTTGGCAACTCCACGTGTATTGGAGGAGGCATGTGGTAGTCTGCAGCCCTCCCCGGATCGACAGAGGTGGTGGAGCAGTGTACAGGATGGCTCGGAAGAGTGGGGTAATTGGCCAAGTACAATTGGGGAGAAAAAGGGAGGGATGAATCCAAAAAAAAAAAGTCATTTTTTGAAACATTTACCTCTTCGATGTCCATCTGTCTTTGCGGAAACATCCCATAAACAAATGCATTACCACTGTTAGAGCTCAGGTTCTTCACAAGAACCGGTCCAAACCAAATGCATTTCCCTCCTTCTAGCTCTTTTTTGTTTTAACGACAAACATCGTATACAGATTGCAATCTTACTCCAGTTGGCTCTGATCCAGTTAAGAAATACAGGAAACTTAAGTGACTGTGTACTGTAAGGAGCCTTTTGCAAATTTCTAGATCTGCCAGACATCTCTGCACAGTGATGCCATTAACATGACGGACATGACGAGGCATCCTCTGCTGGCATTACATGTCTCAGACTGTTTATGATTGGTAGACATTCGAGTTTTTATTTGAAGGCACTGATTTGGAAATCTTCATCCTTTATTAAATCTGTAAAGACTTCTGGGTAGAAGAAGGTCGAAGTTTTCAGATTACCCACCTGACAAAAAAGGAAAAATTGGGTAGATGGGTTTCATTTCTAAACTTGTGGTAAGGTGGGGGGGGGCACTGACAGACTTGTTTACGGCACGTCATCAGTATTTGTTTCCATTTGTCTAGGCTGCAGATGAACACAAGGAACGTAGCGGGGGCTCAGGACATCATGAGGTAAACTAAGAAACTTAATTTCGCATCTAAATGGGTACATCATTCTCCCTTATACTCTGAAAAGACAAAATTCTAAATTCCCAAGTAAACGTGGATCTTTAACAATCTAATGTCCGTCGAACCACATAATGACCTTGTGGCAAGGTTGCTGCCACTACCCAGGATCCCCGGCACAGAGACACAGATCATTGATGAGGGCAAAACAGCCCATTTACGACAGCAATGTTTAAAAACAACAGAGTTAAAACCCATGTAAAAAAAACAAATATTTGGTCAAGTCTGGTGTCCTCATTTGGGGTGTGGAACCAAATTATCTGTCCTGAGTTAATTAGACCAACTCAGGACAGCTGGTCCACACCCAACTCTGCCACACATACACACCCCCATACACCCTCCCCTTCCACCCTCAGGGTGGGTCCAGGGTTCCAGTATGTCTAGTGGCTAGCTGTCCAGACTCTTACGCAGGGTTTTCATACTTCACTTGGCTAGCCACTAGCATGTCCCCAGCAGAAAATCTCCCCCGTGGTCCACTGATGGAGTCATCTTCCCTGACCCTCCACTCTCCCGTGCCAGCAGGGCCCAGTCCCCTCCATGAGGCAACTCCCTGCCTTTCATTCTTATAGACTAGGAGAGGCAGTCACATCATCTGTCGTAGGGCAGATGGACTCCAGACTGCAGGGTTTGCTGCTGGGCAAACACTCCTGGTGGGGATGGAGAGAGCTGGCCGGGTACGGCTGCGTTGAGCATGGGCTATTTTCCCTCATCAACTGGTCAGCACCACCCTCACTGGTCACCGGCCAGTGATGTAGTGAGATCTTCTCCCCCCGATGCTACAGGCCGAGCTGACGATTTTCTTCTCAGCATGCCTTCCAGTCACCAGGTCCGTGTCTATTCCCATGCCTGAGCACCCATACGGTCTACCACTGTGGTAAGGTTGTTGCCACTAACTGGGTTCCCCGCCACAGAGCCCAAGACACACAGCATTGATGAGGGCACAACAGCCCATTTATTAAAAACACCAGAGTTAAAACCCATGTAAAAAGACTACAAACAAACATTCATTCAAGTCTTTGCAATGGCTCTGGCGTCCTAATTTGGGGGCGTAGAACCAATTAATCTGTCCTGAGTTAATTAGACTGACTCAGGACAGCTCGTCCACATTCATTCCTCTGATTTCGACTTTACCCTGATGAAGATAATTAGATAAAGGTGTATTATGTAATGTTTCTTATGTCAATGTCTTGTTTTCTGCATGCATACTTAGTCCATATTTAAATATAGTTGATGTGTGTTATTGAGTTAGACTGATACATCGGATCCTGCTGCTCTCCGGTCAAACATTTTAGCTGGTGGAGGTCCTCAGCATTTTCATGTCTTCCCTCACTCATGAAAAATTACAGAAAAACATTCCTTTATCATTAATCTCTTCAGGAGACCGACTCTGGTTCTACTTCCACGTCCGGCTCTGACCCCTGGGCTGAACTGACCTCCCATCTGCCTGCTATCCAGAACATAAGTGAGAACACTTTCCAGAACAACCTGGTTTGTTTGTTTGTTTGTTTGTTTGTTTGTTTGTTTTAAAAGAAGGAAAACATCTTGATGAATTAGTTTGTAAATGTGTTCCAGATATAAATGCGCATAATTTTTAATCCAGTAATAGATCTCAAATGAGATCCCCCATTAACAAAGAAACCAGATCGTCTTTGTTCAGGTATGCACACCCTTCAATGCATAATAAATACTCTTTGGAAATGGGAGGTATTCTGATTGGATGAGTCTACCACTTTGAAAAATTGAGTTTAGGGATGAAGTGTGTACTTGTTAAGTCCACTGCATAGACTCATGCACTGGAGTACAGGTTTATAAATCTGTAAATTAAACATTTGTAAACCTTGGTTAGCATCATAAGAACTCTCAAAAACTATCGGAGCGTCGTTGTTGCAAAATAAAGGTGCTCTGCAATCTTCCACGGCATTTCCTTTGGATCGGTGAAGTCTGTCTTTGTTAATTCAGACAGCAGAGTGGATGTTGCCAAAGAAATCTCTATCGATGACCTGCTGGGGCACGTTGACCTCACAGCCTACTACCGCTACAACGGCTCTCTGACCACGCCCTCCTGCAACCAAGCCGTGGTGTGGACAGTCTTCAAATCACCAATCAAAGTCAACAAGAACCTGGTAGGTGTGATTTTTTTTTTTTTAAATGAAATCATGATGCTGACTGGAGGTGATAAAAACTACATCGTCTTTTGAACATTCCAAAATAATCCTAACACTAACGAACACCGGTGTAATCTGAGGAGCGAAGTCCCTGTTTAGTGATATGAACACTGTCTGAATGGTTGATGTTCCTTATCCACTTTCTGTTATGAGTGATTGGTTTGATCCATTGCTTAATGACTTGAGTTTTAGTCTGTTTATGCTTAACGGGTGTTACGTGTGCAAGCTGACTGACTGTCTTGAGTAGCACTGACTGACACAAGGCAAACGACTTGTGTTCCCCCTTTCCAGATTTCTGATTGAAACACAGACAAACCGGCTGAGTGTGTTTTGTTGTTTGATGTTCCGTCCCCCGGGCTGCCCTTTGTAAACTATGCAGCAGTCACAGCAAACTGATACCTACTGAAAGTGTTTCATAATGACAGAGTTCAGCAGATGTGATGTGTATTGACTTCCTTTCTATTTGAAGTGGTTTCTTACTTGCTTTTATTTTTTTTGCCCATATCCACTGTTGAGAGGTCAGGATTCAAGAATCACAAATAGTCAGGTTTCAAGTTATAATATGAGCTTTGTGGGAGTCTCCAAAATAATTAATGTTAGGGGTGGATATAAATAAAAGACTAACGGGTGAGCTTTCAGGCCCTGTGATGGCCTGGCGGCCTGTCCAGGGTGTCTCCCTGCCTGCCACCCAATGACTGCTGGGATAGGCTCCAACATCTCCGCGACCCTGAGAGCAGGATAAGCAGTTTGGATAATGGATGCGATGGATGGGTGAGCTTTAACAGAGAGAGAGAGAGAGAGAGAGAGAGAGAGAGAGAGAGAGAGAGAGAGAGAGAGAGAGAGAGAGAGAGAGAGAGAGAGAGAGAGAGAGAGAGAGAGAGAGAGAGAGCTGCTCATTACGTTCTCTTACACTTTCTTACACACACACTTGCTTGCTTGCTGGTTGTCCATCGTGCCCGATGATGACCATCTTCTTCTATTTGTGGGTCCTTTGAGGACTCAGATAGCAGAAGATACCTGCGCAGAGATGGTTTTTAAAGTGGCATGGGGGGTGCGCTTCTCCCAACGCCACATGACTTGATTGTAGAGGAGATGGTTCCGATGGCAAGGGGGACCCCTAGACGACCGGCACCTCCACACAACTGCAGGGGGCTGCCGGAAATCCAGTTTTTCGGAAACCGCCTCGAAGCGTGCCGCCACAGCTTGCTTTTCTGTTGGGGTAAGCTCCCTTAGCCTTATGTCTTCCCAGACTCACCCACAAGGCAGCGGGGCAGTGGTTGATAGGTGCCAGGGCGTGTCCACCAGGGTGGGTCTGCACACCATATCTCTGGGGCCCACTGCTGCTCCGAGATCCCCTGCCAAGTTAGCCTGGGGCCGCAAGACCCCAGTTACCATGTGTGGCCACGGGGAGGCCTGGCAGGAGTCTTGGTGAAGGAGAGGCTATGTACTGGCAAGGGAAGGCTTACACGCTAGGATGCTTCCCTATTCGCCACAAAGGCTAGCCAGCGGCAGCAAGCTAAGGGCAGGAAGGACACAAGCGGGTTGGAAGAACACGTGCACCTTCCCTCCAACTACACACTGCTGCACTAGACACATCACAACACCCTGTGTGTATGTACACACACACACACTACACACACACACACACACACACACACACACACACACACACACACACACACACACACACACACACACACACACACACACACACACACACTTGTAACAATAGTATCAAGTAGATTGCGATAACCCGAAACTGCCCGGGATGTCTGCAATACTGTAACAACAACACGGGCCCAGCACCAGGATTAAGGATTAAATGACTGACTGCACATGACAAACAGCGTCACCATTGTTTTGAAACAACAGATAATAGCTGTAAAGATAATGTTGGCTGACACATGTAATGGTTTCTTCTTCCAAATGTGTTCAAACGTTTGCGGCTCGCACGCTCTTAAAAGGCATCGTACATGCGATACTCTACTGCGCCCCATGGTGGCTTGGTGGTGACGTGCAGCCATACTGTTATTCGCGAGAAAATATGGTGCGTTTAGTTCTTTTGGAAAACAATGTTTCCTTTAGCATATTTATCTAATTAACATAAATAATATTCATTACATTGAAAAATACATTATTTGTTATTAAAAATTGGCTGTTGGTAATGCATTAGCAACCCCCACAGATGTATGATTGTACTGCTTTCATACGAGCTCAGACCCCTCCTTATGGGAGCTGAGCTTCCAAGGCTCCCACACTCGAACCCAGCACATAGCACTTTTTTTTTTTGGATTTTCTTCTCGCTTTTTCTCCCCAATTGTACTTTGCCAATTACTCCACCCTTCAGAGCTGTCCCGGTCGCTGCTCCACCCCCTCTGCCAATCCGGGTAGGGCTGTAGACTACCACATGCCTCCTCTGATACAAGTGGAGTCGCCAGACGCTTCTTTGCACCTGACAGTTAGGAGTTTCACCAGGGGGACGTAGCGTGTGGGAGGATCACACTATTACCCCAGTTCCCCCTCCCCCCCAAACAGGCATCCTGACTGACCAGAGGAAGCGCTGGTGCAGCGACCAGGTCATATACCCACATCCGGCTTCCAACCCGCAGACACGGCCAATTGTGTCTGTAGGGACGTCCGACCAAGCCGGAGGCAACATGTGGATGCGATCCAGCGACTCCCATGTTGGTAGGACATAACACATTTTTATTGAAATCCCAGGATGTAAGTCAAGTGAGACATGCTCTGTAAAATTGCATGTACAGATGAGCAATCCAACCCTGGTTTCACCAGTTAAGACATTCCTGATGAGGAAGGACAAATTAATGAAATCAGCCAGCATAGGCTTGGGTTGGAAAGCAAACCTGCAATCACATGGCCCTTCATGGCTGTAGCGGCCCCTTGGTTCGGTGCAGAGAGTATCAAACATTGAGCACCATGAAAACTATAGAGGGATAAACAAAAGAAACGCAATTACTGTCTCTAGTTTCATAACTCACACATAAATCATATATGAGACCAACTGACAATACAGTGTGTTATAGCAAGATTCTGAAATGTGCTTCTATAGACTATTATGACAAAGTGTGAAACATAACAGTAACAATGTAATGTACAACATGTGGCTTCTTTAAAATAAAATATATTAAATGTATATTCACAGTAAGAAGAAATCTACTGGACTTAAGCTAGCCAACATGTGCAGTGTTACTATTTCCACGGCGGCATGGTGTCTCAGTGGTTAGCGCTGTTGCCTCACAGCAAGAAGGTTCTGGGTTCCAACCCCAGGTCGTCCCAGGTCCTTCCTGTGTGGAGTCTGCATGTTTTCCCCATGTCTGCGTGGGTGTTCTCTGGGTGCTCGGTTTCCTCCCACCATCAGCTACGTTTGAGTAAAAGAAAGGCGGTTATAAATGCAGTTGCAAGAACAATACTTTCCACTCATATCTTGGGATGTCTGATTTGAAAGAGAATTTAGTTTAATTGTAAGTATACCCAAGGCTGGATTAGTAGCCCCAGGGGCCCCTGAGCACTGATGCTCATACATCTCCCCGACCCATCACCTCCCACACACTCACCATGCCCACCCCACACTACCCACCCCAGCCATTAAAATACACCTTAATTATTTTTGAAATTCTAGTCAAGCTGGCATGTCAAATCAACCAGACCACACCCACAAACCTATTTGTGAGATGCTGAATAACCAGTCCAGCTGAACAAGTGGGGCAATTTCACTCACAAATCACAAGACAAGGAAACAACGGATTAAATCATCCCAAGGCAGTGCATGACTCACTATGTCAATATTTGTGTACATGGAAAATCACCCAAGGAGACAGCATACGAGTTATTACCAATACATAATAATGTGACTGGGTAGGACTAGGTTTACAACAATGCCATCCTAAGGTAATCACACAGCACAGCTGAATGCAGTTTTCAAAACAAGGCTCACTAAATGAGCTAGGCAATTCCACACAGAACTGCAAAAGCCAGTGTATAGTGAACTTGACAAACCGACTCCAACACAATATAGCAGCATCACACCACAGTGATGCAATACATGTTACGCAAACAGCATATCAAATAAACTTATCCACCAAATATACAGAAACACACAATCACGACAGCTACTGTTCAATGCACAGACAGCCTAATCAAATGGTTCCTACCTTTGGAAGTTCTTCTATATTGACTTTTTCTTTGCAAACTGTGATCAAGTCCTCAAAATCCAGCTGTGCATTGCTGCAACTGATGGTAGACGCTTCCAGCCTATTGTTACTGCTAGCTAGTAGCTAGCTCGTCATCCTCCATTGGAATGCCCTCTTCTTCACTTTCTTTAGCTTTTTTGAAAAAGCTACTTATTAGTGGGACGTCTTTTATTGTGGCCGCTTCTTTGACTTCTGTTTCTTTTCTTTTGTTTCTTATAGCAGCCCCGCTGGGCTTTTGGGTAACGCCGTCCATTTTCTGTTCCTTGGGAAGTTTTCCTGCTCACTTCTCATTGATACAACCTAACTAATAGTGGGTCAGGTTAAAAAATAACTCAGCGGTTTTTAACCTTGACTTGACTTAAGAAAAACTGATATTGAATCTGTGCAGTGTAAACCACCTGCTCTCTATGCCCACCCACCTTGACCATTAGCCAAAATTCACAAAGAATGGATTGTGGCTGCTGGTAGTTCCATGAATTGTGCTTCACTTGCAACCGTTGCAACTGTCTCAAGGTCTGATTCACAAACGATATTGCGTGAATGATATTACAGCACAAACATGCGCATGAAGTTGTGCAGCTGAGTGCAATTTGCACTTGTTTTGCATCTGATTGCGATTATCCGTGTGGCAAAGTATAAACGGTGGCTTTGCGCCAAGAACACAGTAGGCAGGCTCAATGTCATCGATTTTAGTCTTAGCTAAATCAACTCTTTGTATGTAACCGGCAGACCAACTGCTGACATACTTCCTGTAGCAGTAGTCGGTGGTTACCTTAGTACGGTGGCTGTTACGTGTCAAACATGTGGTGGAACAAATACAATGTTCTACAGTTACCACCAACTCTCTGAAGACGCTCTCGAACTACGTGTGGCTATTAACACTGGTGTTTGCAATGATGCTCATTTGGATAGAAAGGGGCCAATTTTGAGCCAAATGTATCCATATTACCTAATTTAAATATGAATAAATAGCACTGGAGCACCGAAATATAATTTCTTGGCAGCACTAGTTAGGGGCACAATTCACTGTTTGCGGGTGCTTTGAGAATTACACAGTTTCTTGTGGTCTGATTGTGCAGGTTTAGCGGCCGCAACAGACACGCAATCCTTTCGTGAATTCGCCAGTGAGTGTTTTGTCAGAGTGATTGCTATTTGGAGTGCTTTAACTGTGCACTCCCCCATTTCTCTCGGTGCTCAACTGACCAGTCGTCTAATTCAGTAACGTTGCTGATTGCCTGATTCAGCAGCTCTATCGTGTCAAACATGACACCAAGTACAGTGTGGCGGCGCGGCCCCGCATGGCATTGACTGTGTTTTTGGTGTCGTTGTGTGGAGTGCGAGGAGGTGTATCGAAGGTGTCCGACTGGGACAACTGGCATTGGATTGGCTGGGGGAGCTTGGTCTGCTGCCTCCGGTGGGCCCAAAGACCATGACCCTGCCTGGAGCAGCACCCAAAGAGGAAACACCGAGGGTGGTCCGACAGGACGCAGAAGCGGGGCAGGCTAGGCTAACTGATAGCCCATGCAGACCGGCAGTTGTGACAGTCATCCTGGCTGGCGTTTGTTCTCTTGGACAATTATTTATTTATTTATTTATTTATTTAAAAATTATTATTAATTAATTAATTTACTTTTATATGTTGGTTATATGTGTTTTTGGAGTTTTTCAGGGTTTTTTTTATAAATAGTTTGGATATATGTGTTCGTGTAGGTTTTAGATGTGTCTTTGTCATTGTGTTGCACTGCTGTGGGCTGGGGGAAACTACATGAAATGAAACAACAAATAAATGTTCCTGACTCCTGATCATTTTTTGGGACTATGAACTTAGTTCAAAATTCAAAATCGTGAACTATGAATGTGAACTAGTTCTTTTAAATCTGCGTGAACTGAACTTTGAGCTAGCTCTTGTGAAGTGTAAACTTGTACAACACTGCACACACACACACACACACACACACACACACACACACACACACACACACACACGCACACACACACACACATGCACACACACACACAGAGCAGACACAGCAACATCAGCATAAAATCCAATTGTACACCCAACAAAAACTACACCCACTAAACAATATTGAAATAGGCAATAGGCTACTACATTCCCAAATTGTAAATTAGCTTACTTTTGATGATTACAGCAGGAGATGACTGGGTTTGGTGTGGGTGGTGAGTTGAGAATGATGCCTGAACTTGAGCTGAATTCTCTTCCTCCTGCTCTTCACGTCGTTTTGTGAGAAACTTAGGCAAACTGCTTTGATTAGCAGTGGTTTTTACCTTAACCTTCATTGCAAACAGCTGGCTAGCGGAAAGTAGGCCTCTGTTCCTCTGTGCAATGGCTCAAGCTGTACGCTGATTGAAAGAGGAGGGGCTGCTCACAGGCTAGCATTTGCGAAATGCACTGCCACTCAAAGATCTAAATTATCTAGAAAAAAAATAATTGTTTTATTTTTATTGGTCTCATATTCAGATCATTGAAACAGTATTAATGAAACAGTATCCATGCTATTCACTGGATGATCCAGCAAAAAGGAAGCCTTCTGACTGGGTGAGCCTGAGTGCCAAATGTGTGGGCCCAGGCCCACCTTGGCCTACCCACAGCTCTGCAGCAGGATTGTTTAGGTGATTATGGAAGGAACAGGTGTCAGTCATGCTGGGCGCTCTGAGCCAGGTGTGACTGCAATTAACATGAAGCTATGCAGCGGAGCAATGTGGGCTTTCTGGATCGTTTTGGTCTGTGATGCACTGGCTGAAACGCACAAATTTTGCTTAGTTATTGAGCAGTTAATATGTCGGTGAAGCATGTGGATTTCCTTTTATTTCCCCTTTCAATCAGCTTCAATTTTTTTTACCTGCTTTGAAGAACAGTTTAAATTATTTTTAAAACTGTCAATCAGATTTATGGCACTGAATGGTTTGACACCTGAGGATAGAAGCGGAGCCCCTAGCCCCAGCTTGCAATCCCCATTACCAGTTTTTCTTCATTGTTTTTTAAATGATGTCTTAGGCTCAGTTCGCCTCAATATTTGAAACTTCCCACCTGAAGGGCTCAGACTCACGTCTTCACTCCCCTGTTAAATGTGAAAGGCCGTCTTTTCAGACGTGCTTCTATAGTTTTTTAATTCTCCCTGCATTCTTAAAGTTTCCCATGTATTGCTGCTAATTCTCTATTTTGAAAAGCATATCTTCACTTTGCAAATGGAAATATTTCATTCTTGGACAAATGACAGGAAGATTCAAAGAAAAGCATGTGATGCCCTCTGGGTTTTCTATTTAGAATGACTGACAGTACTGGTTAGAAATTGGACCAGTAGTACTTGTAATGGCCGTGTTGTATAGGCGTTGTAATAATAGGAACTATTGTTAGGAACCATTGTTTAGTTCCTCGTTTCCAAAAAGGTCATTTATGTTGTTGCACCTTGAATAATGGACCGAGCATGATGTATAACCTTACGTGCCGAAGTTATTATTAAAGTTTATAGCCCAGTGGGGTTGAAACGAGTTGTAAAGTCTCATTAGTAGAAGGAAACAACACACTTTAACAGGTGTTATAAAGCCATTGTGAATGTAACAGCAGCAGCTGGTTTACCGTGGTGGGAGAGGCTCATGTCAGTTTGGTGAATCTGCTATTCTCTGACCATACTGCAGTTCATATTAATGCCTGGCTATTTCTGGCGGAGATCCGATCACAATGTGAGCCACACTTCCTTCGCAGATGATTTGGTAGATGTGATCTTGTTTGATCATAACATGTGCTGTACAGCATCTGGGTAAGGAAGAATGGATATTACATACGAATGAATGAATGAAAGAAAGAAAAATGCATATGCAAAGTGGAGGTCTGTTTTGAAGGTGTTTGTTCACGAGTAACAGCTAGTCTCTCTGGCTTTGAGAATCAAAAGCCCTTTTTTTCCCCCAAATTTTCCCCCTTTTTCTCCCCAATTGTATTCGGCCAATTACCCCACTCTTCCAAGCCATTCCAATCTCTGTTCCACCCCCTCTGCTGATCCAGGGAGGGCTGCAGACTACCACATGCCTCCTCCGATACATGTGGAGTCATCAGCCGCTTCTTTTCACCTGACAGTGAGGAGTTTCACCAGGGGGACATAGCGCGTGGGAGGATCACGCCATTCCCCCCAGTTCCCCCCCCAAACAGGCACCCCGACCGACCAGAGGAGGCACTAGTGCAGCGACCAGGACACATACCCACATCCGGCTTCACACCTGCAGACACGGTAGATCTGTCTGTACGGACGCCCGACAAAGCCGGAGGTAACACGGGGATTCAAACCAGCGAGCCCCGTGTTGGTAGGCAACGGAATAGACCACCACGCCACCCAGACGCCCCTTCAAAATCTTTTTTTTAATAAAATTTGGAAGAAAAAAAAAAGATCCACTGCAACAAAAAGTTGACCCCAACGCTACATGATTTTCAGTACAGGGAGTATCTTGTGGAAAAGCACAGGACCAAACACTTTGCAAGTCCATGACAGTCTTCCTCTGTCAAATTTATATACAGCACCTTTTATATTTACAGCATCACAATGGGCCTCAGAAAGCAGATGAAAATAAATAAAGTATTGAATAATTAATGAAGAGAAAATGGAACATGAGTAGAAATATAAGGCAGCATAAATGGCAAAAAAAACCCAAAAAAACAGAACATACCTTTAACTTGCTTTAAGACGTTTTCATTGAAATATGTCAAATAGTTGGATAGGGCATAAAAATGTCAAGCTGCTGAAGAAAGGTAACAGGCATTCAGGTTGAGTTTTTCTATTTTATATGATGAAAGAAATTTTCCTTTGAACCCTACCCTTCCAGCAGGAAGCAGGACTCTGTTCCCTCAGCCCTTAAGGTGAAAGTCAGCTAGTAACCTCCCAGTCTAGTCATTAAATTATTCTGTGCTCTTTTATGTGGGGAATGTATGAGTTTGGCTACCTGCTCATTCCAACATGTGTGACAAGACCAAGTGAACGAGAAATATGACTGTTTCCATTGCTTTATGTGTTTAAAAGATGCAAAAATGTGATGCTACCTACTACTGCATGTAGCTTTAGCGGTGATTTTTTTTGTCTTTACCCCTACCAGATGAAGCTGTTTCCTGTTCACGCCGGCTATCACGACGTGTATCGGCCCAAACAAATTCTGCATGGCAGGAAGATTTATACTACAGCAGCATCCAGCAGCCCAGGACCCACCACATTCCTTCTCCTACTGGGTTGCTTGTATGCCTCTCCCATCTAGCTCTGTCTGCACGTGGAGGGTGACTAGCTTGCACTGATTGACACTTTACTCCAAGTAGATCTGAAAATTAGGTTTGTTTGGTGCTCTTTGTTGATTATTCTTTCGAATTCATATAGTAAACTGACAGCAAATATTATCAGCATAAGAAAGTAGAGAAGAGTGTGTGTGTGTGTGTGTGTGTGTGTGTGTGTGTGTGTGTGTGTGTGTGTGTGTGTGTGTGTGTGTAGCGGTTCAAAGACCAAATGAAGACCACACTAAAAAGATGTCAGATCAACCCCTCTTCTTTGGAGGAACTTGCTTTCTGCCGCACAACCTCGCGCTCTCACATCTCAGAGGGAGTGAAGTACATGGAAAACCAGCACACACAACACCGTGTAGCAAAGCGTGCGAAGAGGCATGCTCGCAAAGCTACCCCTACCCCCTCCAGCACCACTTTTACATGCCAGGTCTGCAACCGCAACTGTGCATCCAGGATCGGACTATTCAGCCACCAAAGGACCCACATATAGAAGAAGATGGTCATCATCGGGCACGATGGACAACCAGCAAGCAAGCAATTGCCAACTAGCCTGAAAATGAGGAGTGTTGGTATTTGGGAGCATTGTGGTTCGGGTATGAGGTCATGTCAGCCAAGAGCCATATCTGCAATGTTAAGCCTATCTGTCTTGTATTTGGAATCATGTAAAGATGAACTGCATCTTGGGTAATTTAAGCCTGTGCTGTGAATGGCCGCACGAATCAAAGCTCCATACATCAAGATGGCCTGTTTTCCGTCTGGATTACATCATCTTTTGCTTTGGCATCCATTGAAGTGCCAAGCTATGTAGAAAGACAGTTAAATGGAGAGAAACGTGAGCTTTTCTGTAAATGAAACTAACTGGAAATAAATCATAACTGCTATTTGAATGGAAGTGTTTTTCTGGTACTGTCTTATACTGGATGGATGGCTTGTAACTGTCAACCATCATCATCATCTACTTTGCTTACTTTTCCCATCTGAGAAACTTTTCTTCATCTGAATTAAGGGCCCAAGATTTGGTCTCTACTGCCGTTTGTATTCACACAGTGAAACGGGTCGACACAGTAAGTCCTCTTCAGCTGTAGTTTAGGGGAATACAAATAAGCCTGACTTGACTAAAAAAATGCTGTAGTGGAAATCATGATAACTGCATGTATGGAGAATGAAATCAATATTTGCATTGTTGCACTGACAGATGAACTGTTTACTAAAGGACCCAACGTTGCTTTACTTTCTAATTGACAGTTTAAGAACCTCACTTTATGGGCAAATGAACACCTGTTTTAAACAAAAATTTTAAACAAAATTTGCTACTTACAGTTATCAATTTATGCTACACTTTGGAAAAAAAACTTGACTTAACAGTCTAAAGTTATGAAGCATTTAAGCCTAGAAGATGTGTAGCTAAGCTGTATGATAATTCTGCTTTAAAGTCTTTTTTTTGGGGGGGGGGATATGTAGGGGAGTGCAGCTAAATTTGTCTTCTTCATGCAAGATGACCCCTACTATGAACAGGATTCCATTGAAATTTTCAGTAAACATCCTGAGGATTTTTTTTTATGACCATTGACATATGAGAAAATTATGAATGGTATAATGAAATCTGAGCTGACTTTCCCTTTAATTTTCTCAAAAACTGTACAGTAAAGTAACTCCAAATGTCACATGGTTATTAGTCAGGGTCATCCTGAACAGGATTCCATTAAAATTATCCGCAAACCTAAACACAAAAAAGAGCTTTGAGTGGCAGCTGCGGCTAGAAAAGTGCTTTATAAAATGCAACTTCATCGATTGATTGATTGATTGATTGATTGATTGATTGATTGATTGATTGATTGAAACCGCTTAAGGATTTTTTATGGCCATTGAAATATGAGGAAATTATGATTCTATTAATGTAAATTCAGCCGACTTTCCCTTCAATTTTCTCAAACTGTATGGTAATATTACTCCAACTCCAATTTATCAATGTGTTGCAATGTCCTTTGAGATAACGTTCCCTGCACAGTAACGTACAGTGAAACTACTAAATTGTATATGGTCATAGTTAGGAACATTTCGAGCGCTTCTCAGCAGACCTTTTATGGAAACCGTTTTATCAAATTAGGACTTATGTTACATGTTCAACAAAACTTATTCAATATATGATGATAATGGTTTAATTTGCTATATCAAAGGTGAGAAAGGATTGCTGCATTGCGACGCTCTCGTCCTTTTTGGCTGCTACAAGCACCGGTACACTTGACCGCAGTGGGGGGGGGGGTGTGCTTAATAGTAAAGCGAAAGTGCAGCTTTGAAAGGATTACGCCCTGGTCACCTCCCGGGCTCCGTAGAACGTCTCTTTCTGTGAAGTAAGTTGCAAGAATTAGTTGATTTATTTCATTATCGTTGTGCATTGTGGATTAGTTTTAACACCGTGTCACAACTAACCCCGCCGTGTGGAGTTTTTTTTTTAATACACGCTTAGCCATCACTTGCTGAGTTGGTTATGTTTCAAAACGGTGCTATTTTAGGCAACAATGCAGTTATTAAACTATTAGGTTGGATTCGATGACTTACACACAGACGCAGCTCCGTAATGGAAAAACAAGAGTAACTAACTATATTCTCGCCCGGTGCGGGATTCGAGCAGAAGTGTACTGCATCATAAGGCGACATCGCTAACCGCTCGACCGGCCAGTGAGTCTTTTGGTAGGTTACAGTAGTCGCCCTCTCCCGGAAGTGCGCCCTCGCGCTTTTTTATTCCGGCGCTCTGAAGAGGCTTATAAGGATCTGCACGCTTCCGGATCCCACCGCTGCCGTCAATGTCTACTACTACTACTTTCGGCTGCTCCCGTTAGGGGTCGCCACAGCGGATCATCCCTTTCCATTTCTTCCTGTCTTCTGCGTCTTCCTCTGTCACACCAGCCACCTGCATGTCTTCCCTCACCACATCCATAAACCTCCTCTTTGGCCTTCCTCTTCTCCTCTTCCCTGGCAGCTCCATATTCAGCATCCTTCTCCCAATATACTCAGCATCTCTCCTCCACACATGTCCAAGCCATCTCAATCTTGCCTCTCTTGCTTTGTCTCCAAACCGTCCAACCTGAGCGGTCCCTCTAATATAATCGTTCCTAATCCTGTCCTTCTTCATTACTCCCAGTGAAAATCTTAGCATCTTCAACTCTGCCACCTCCAGCTCCGCCTCCTGTCTTTTCGTCAGTGCCACTGTCTCCAAACCATATAACATAGCTGGTCTCACAACCATCTTGTAAACTTTCCCTTTAACTCTTGCTGATACCCTTCTGTCGCAAATCACTCCTGACACACTTCTACACCCACTCCAACCTGCCTGCACTCTCTTTTTCACCTCTCTACTGCACTCCCCGTTACTTTGGACAGTTGACCCCAAGTATTTAAACTCAAATGGCTTTGTCACCTCCACTCCTTGCATCCTGACCATTCCACTGTCCTCTCTCTCATTCACGCATAGGTATTCCGTCTTGCTCCTACTGACTTTCATTCCTCTTCTCTCCAGTGCATACCTCCACCTCTCCAGGCTCTCCTCAACCTGCACCCTACTCTCGCTACGGATCACAATGTCATCTGCGAACATCATCGTCCATGGAGACTCCTGCCTGATCTTGTCCGTCAACCTGTCCATCACCATTGCAAACAAGAAAGGGCTAAGAGCCGATCCTTGATGTAATCCCACCTCCATCTTGAACCCATCTGTCATTCCAACCGCACACCTCACCATTGTCACACTTCCCTCATGCGTATCCTGCACCACTCCTACATACTTCTCTGCAACTCCCGACTTCCTCATACAATACCACACCTCCTCTCTCGGCACTCTGTCATAAGCTTTCTCTAAATCTACAAAGACACAATACAACTCTTTCTGGCCTTCTCTATACTTCTCAATCAACATTCTCAAAGCAAACATCGCATCTGTGGTGCTCTTTCGTGGCATGAAACCATACTGCTGCTCGCTGATCGTCACCTCTCCTCTTAACCTAGCTTCTATTACTCTTTCCCAAATCTTCATGCTGTGGCTGATCAACTTTATACCTCTGTAGTTGTTACAGTTCTGCACATCGCCCTTGTTCTTGAAAATCGGTACCAGTATGCTTCTTCTCCACTCCTCAGGCATCCTCTCACTTTCCAGGATTGTGTTAAACAATCTAGTTAAAAACTCCACTGCCATCTCTCCTAAACATCTCCATGCCTCCACAGGTATGTCATCAGGACCAACTGCCTTTCCACTCTTCATCCTCTTCATAGCTGCCCTCACTTCCTCCTTGCTCATCCGCTGAACTTCCTGATTCACTATCCCTACATCATCCAACCTTCTCTCTCTCTCATTTTCTTCATTCATCAGCCCCTCAAAGTACTCCTTCCACCTTCTTAGCACACTCTCCTCGCTTGTCAGCACATTTCCCTCTCTATCCTTGATCGCCCTAACTTGCTGCACATCCTTTGCAGCTTGGTCCCTCTGTCTAGCCAATCGGTACAAGTCCTTTTCTCCTTCCTTAGTGTCTAATCTGTCATACAACTCACCATACGCCTTTTCCTTTGCCTTTGCCACCTCTCTCTTTGCTTTACGCTGCATCTCCTTGTACTCCTGTCTACTTTCTTCATCTCTCTTACTATCCCACTTCTTCTTTGCCAACCTTTTCCTCTGTATAATTTGCTGTACTTCCTCATTCCACCACCAAGTCTCCTTGTATTCCTTCCTCTGTCCTGATGACACACCAAGTACCTTCCTAGCTGTCTCCCTCACTATTTCTGCAGTGGTTTTCCAGCCATCTGGCAACTCTTCACTACCACCCAGTGCCTGTCTTAACTCCTGCCTGAACTCCACCGCTGCCGTCAATGTAACCGAGCATATTCTCCGCCCGCTGTAGGATTACGATCTGAGTCGTACTGCACCACGAGGTGACGTCGCTAACCGCTCGGCTAAGGGGGGCTGACCCCCACCTCCCCCTGGCCAGTGAGTCTTTTTGTAGGATACACAAGTACGATGAAGCAATGTATTTACAAGCTGTGAAAACGCTTTTCCATAGAGCTCCAAGAAAACACGCCAAGCTCTTACGAAAATTAGCGGGAGGCCGTCTGTTGGCAATGTGTTAAACTGACCGGTGACCCTGCCCTGTGTAAATACGTAAAAAGCCCTTGTTAATGTAGCGAATACGGGGGACAACGCAATCACAGGAACTGCCGCGGCCGGGAAGCGAACCCGTACCGCACCGCAGGAGACATCGCTAACCGCTAAAGGTTCAGACCCGCCAGCCAGCGTCTCTACTTATTCCTGCATGTGACACTACCCCCCTCCTTCGGGAAGCGCGTCCCCGCTCTTAAGCATATCAGCTCCCTCACGCCTCTGGGCGCACGCGCTTGCGATGGCCTCACGATCTCACCATCCCACTTCTGACACCAATGTAGCGAATTCAGGGGGAAACCGGGAACCGCCGCAGCCGGGACGCGAACCCGGATCTCCCGCACCACGGGCGACTATTGTGACCTATTTTTCTGGACGTAGCCTGTTAGTGATTTTAAGTTCCTGTTATAAGCTGTCGCCACAGTATATGCCTTGAGCTCTTATTTTGAAGGCTGAAGAGAGAGCGGAAGTGCTGTACGCAGTGTTGTTGCTGTGGAGTTCTGTTGGGGGAAGAATTCAAATGAAGTGGTCCTCGTGTGAAAGTGGAACCTCCGTATTTGTTATTTTATAGTTTCATACCGTATAGGCGACATCTGCAAACCCTCGGTTACATTGGTGACAGCGGTGGGATCCGGAAGTGTGCAGATCCTCAGAAGTCTCTTCGCAGCGCGGGAATAACAAAGCGCGAGGGCGCGCTTCCGGGAGAGGGTGACGACTGTAAACTACTAATAAGACACGTTAGTCCCTAGCTAACGGGTCTGACCCTTAAGTCGAGCGGTTAGTGATGTCGCCTTGTGGTGCAGTACACAACGTATCGAATCCCGCACCGGGCAAAAAAATAACCAGTTACACTATGTTAACCAGTCGACTAAAGGGTCCGACCCATTTAGTCAAGGGCTGGCGAGTCTATTTATCCGTGCACGTTCCAATATAACAAGGATTAACTATATACAGGCGAAATAAGAGGGGATAAATTGCAAATGAGGATCTTAAACGTGTGATCTGCTCGTGAAAAGAAATCTCTAGCCAAGTCAAAAGCCACAGGTAAGATTCCAGCCAAAGAGGCTATTATCAAGATGTAAAATTTGTATTTCAACCTGGTAAAAAAAAATAAAAGTTCACTTCAAGTGCAACTTTAGCTTTATCTCAGAAGAAAAGAAAATTGGAGATTGATGACATTTAAAATGTTTTTTTTTTCCTTTTTGTTCGTGCATTTGGGTATTAAATTTAATATGACAAACTTAGCTTCAGGATGGGGCAAGAGCTGGCTTTATTTACTAAAAAATATAATTTCCTTAATCTGTGATACTGTATTTGTAAATAATGATATAAGTAAAAGCAATAAAAAAAAGATAAGTAAAGACATAAGTAATGGATAGTTTCTGATGCTATGTGGAGCATTTCCAGATATTGATCTGCAAAGACTAGTATGACTTGGTTTTGTGACCTGCAACTTTTTTGCAAATCCATTTCACTGTCTATTGTATTTTATTCCTTTGTTTGAGCCTGAATGTCTATCCTTTCCCTGACTTCAGATAGGGACCCAAATAACTGGAAAGACATGACAGACACTCACTCACTGTGGTGGAAAGAAACACTTGTTAAAACCCAACAAAAACGCTAAAACCAACCAAACCCTTGTCTCAATCCCTTCAGTATCACAAACAATGGGCCTCATTCAACAATCATTTGTATGTACAATTTTTTTTCTTACACACCCATGGAGTTGTTTAGACCTGAAGTATGTTTCAGACCACAGTGTAGAACCTGGGTAACCCATGAATTTAGACACCAATTGGATGACGTCATTGTAAGCCTGGGTGATTGCTCATTGCAAGAGGTAGACAATAGATATTAGGGAGAAGGAATAATAAATTACCATCAGGCTTTGCCTCTGACGTCAGACAATCTTGAGGGCTAAAAAATTCCATGGGTGTGAAAGAATAAATCGGAATTGATGAATGAGGCCCATTGACTCTAAGTACCATTGTGATTCTCTCAAACCAGTTTGTGCCATTCAGGTTTGTAAAAGTGCCCTAGCATAACATTGCTTAAAGAGAAAAGTAAACCATCAGCTCCAATGTCTACATTAGCTGACACTGAATCATTTAACTTGTTCTCAGTAAAAGTGTGAAGTTAAGGAGGTGAGGGGAGGGGGTCTGCGGGGAACTTACTCCGCATCCACGGGGTTGCTGACCACCCCCACAGCTCTGAGCACACTGTCAACAGATACGGATTCCCAATGGAGGTTAGCGTTGGGACCAACCCTGCAGGCTGTTTGTTTGATCTAGACGACAGAAACTTGGCTTCATGCTGTTTTATTATCTCCTACTCAAGATGTAAGATTCTAGATTCTTTATTTGTTACGTCTCATTGTAAGTATAACAGAGTAAAATTCTTGAGTTTCGGCTCCTCAACACTGCAGCAATAATAGCAACTCAACAACAACAAAACAGAATAAAAAAGCAGCAACAATGATAGTGTGTGACTTATGTAAGGTGCTGTGTGTGTGTGTGTGTGTGTAAACCGATGATCACAGGTCCGTACCATCAGTCCAGCACCAGGCTTAATGCCTTTTAATGTTAAAGACTATTTACACACCCGACCAAGCCGGCGGTAACACGGGGATTTGAACCAGTGACCCCCGTGTTGATAGGCAACCGAATAGACCGCTACACTACCTGGACGCGTAGCCGGACTGTGGGTTGTACATTGTGTTTGAGGTTTTCTTTTCTTGACACAGATGCACCTTGTCAGTCAGAAGAAAGGTGTGAGTCTGCATCTTGAGGGATCCAGAAGGTCTTGCCATCCTTGGATTTTTCATAGAGGTATGGTTTGCCACACAGAGGAGCCAAATACATGATGCACGATGCCACATGAGTGTAATGGAAAGAATGATGTGAGGATATGAAGTGACACGTTTTTAACAAATGAAACGGCTGATGTGAGGCTGGGGGCAGTAGTCCCCAAAACCCCACCACCACCAAACACACACACACACACACACACACACACACACACACACACACACACACACACACCGTGAGTCTATGTATTATCATCTAGATACCCAAAGTAGACCATCTCTTAAACTACTGAACCTGAACTTGGACTGTACTTAAGAATGACCCTGAGTCTCAAAGCCCCATCCCAACATCCCCCTGCACTTTCGTAAAACTCTCCATCGTGGGTCGTGAAGTCATCACTGTGTCTCCCCCCTTTAGATAACCAGCAACAGAAATGCCTCTCATGCAAGGACCGACTTTGCATCCCAGCTGGCGGGCCTGCATTGGTTGGTGTCTTCTTGATGGTGTGACAGCAGCACTTATAGTCTGACCTCTGACCTCCCTGAGGTTGTGTGTGTGTGTGTGTGTGTGTGTGTGTGTGTGTGTGTGTGTGTGTGTGTGTGTGTGTGTGTGTGTGATACATGTATAAATAACATTATTCTACAGCATATTGAAACGTCCATCCCTCATATTGTAATATCAGTTTGTCTTTTTAACCTCGTCAGGCTCCAAAGTTGCTTTTGAACAACGCATTCCTATCAGTGACAGGATTGGAGACACAGACCTCTCCAAGTTCTGTCGGTACCAAGGCTCCCTCACCAACCCCGACTGTGATGAGACAGTGGTCCGGGCTGTTTTCGAACCGATCAAAATCAGCAAAGAATGGTGAGTGAATCTTCAGCTGGGTTACACGATCACAGACTAACTTCAAATATTTATGTAAGAATGATAGAGGTTTGGCTTTTTCATTTGAATTTTTTTTTAAATCAAAGTGCAGCGATTGAATTCCATGGGCATGTTTCCAGATTACAGCCCTCTGTAGCAGGGAATGATTGACAATAGAGAATGTCATATTCTGTGGACAACCAAAACATTTGCTTTCATGCATGCGAGAACATATATTCACTGAGGGGTGCTGCACATAAATGTGCACGCATGACTACGTATGTGCACGCTCTTACACACTTGCTTTCAGCTCATACATACACATACATTTCTACAACATTAATTATCGGCAACAGTAAGGGGAAAAGACAAGCATTTGACATAACTGCACGACAAAGGGCCTTTGTAAAGCTTAGAAAGGATAGGCTAGCTGTCCAGGTAGCATAGCGGTCTATTCCGTTGCCTACCAACATGGGGATTGCCGGTTCGAATCCCAATGTTACCTCTGGCTTGGTCCGGCATCCCTACAGACACATTTGGCTGTGTCTGCAGGTGGGAAGCCGGATACGGGTATGTGTCCTGGCCGCTACACTAGCACCTCCTCTGGTAGATTGGGGCGCCTGTTCGGGGGGGATGAGGAACTGGGGGGAATAGCATGATCCTCCCACGCGCTATGTCCCCCTGGTGAAAGTCCTCACCGTTAGGGGAAAAGACTCTTGTCCATTTAGCGTAGATGACAGAGTTCCCCCGTAAGTCTGGGGTTTGCAAACACCTACCCCCCAGTGCAGCCTCTAAACGACAGGGTGGTCTACACATCAGCAGCCCCCAGCTCTATGCCTGCCACCATAGCTCTGCACCTGGCCTCTGTCATCATCTGGGTGACATTACGCATAAAATAGAATTGAATAATCCAGCATGGCCACCTGGATTTAAATGTGTCTGTTAAAAGGGATATTGATAATCCTCCTCATGATTTTCATTGACTTTTAATGTGTTCATTTATTTGTTTAACAAATGCATGAAACTTTGGCGCAGCTTTATTGTATTAGTGCTATTTCTCAGCACATTTCTGCCCCCCCCCCCCCCCAAGGAATTCACTTCTGGCAGCTGCCCAGCACAACCACAGTCTATTTAAGTCTTTCTCCAAACACAAGGTTTTATCACGATATTGATATCCTGCCTGTCCACGTGTAAAAGATCTAAAAGGAGTCCTTCGTGAGGTGAAGTAAACTGTTAACATTCCTCAGAACATACCTCAGAACATACGTCAGGTAGATCCACAGAAAACAAATGAAAGCAAACGTCCACCTGGTGTTTTTTGTGACATTTGTCATCATCAGACAGGTGTTGTAAGTGTGCACAGATAAAGCTGGTATGAAGACTGGTGGATTGAGGTATAAGTGTCTGTTGAAGCTTACCAAGTTTTAACAATGGCTTCAGTGTGCACAGGGTAGTTTGCAGAGTGAACCTGATCTGCGTGAAGTAGCACTTGAGGCTAAGAAGTAATTTGTTGTAATAAATAGATTTTTACCTAATAAAAAAAGCAATGCACTATAATAGCAATAAAAAATAGGAAAAAAAATTAAATGCCAACATTCAGCAGGTTCCATTGCCTACCAACACCGGGATGGATCGCTGGTTTGAATCCCCATGTTACGCCCGGCTTGCTCATGCGTCCCTACAGACATAATTGGCCGTATCTGCAGGTGGGAAGCCGGATGTGGGTATGTGTCCTGGTCGTTGCACTAGCACCTCCTCTGCTCAGCTGGGGCGCCTGTTCGGGGGGGGGGGCTGTGGGGAATAGCGTGATACTTCCACACGCTATGTCTCCCTGGTGAAACTCCTCACTGTCAGGTGAAAAGAAGCAGCTGACGACTCCACATGTATCAGAGGATGCATGTGGTAGTCTGCAGCCCTCCCCGGATCGGCAGAGGAGGTGGAGCAGCGACTGGACTGGCTCAGAAGAGTGAGGTAATTGGCCTGGATATAATTGGGGAGAAAAAGGGGGGACATTTTTGAAAAAAAAAAGGGGGGGGGGCTTTTGATTCTCAAAGCCAGAGAGACTAGCTGTTACTCGTGAACAAACATCTTCAAAACAGACCTCCAATTTGCATATGCATGTTTCTTTCTTTCATTCATTCATATGTAATATGCATTCTTTCTTACCGAGATGCTGCACAGCACGTGTTATGATCAAACTAGATCACATCTACCAGATCACCTGCGAAGGAAGTGTGGCTCACATTGCAAGTTCTACTGGTTCAATTTCTAACCAGGACTGTCAGTCCTTCGAAATAGAAGAGGGCATCACGTGCTTTTCTTTGAGTCCTCCCCCACCCCCCCCCCCAAAAAAAAAAAATTCAGCGGGTATTTATCCTGTATTTTGGGGTCTGTTGAAGTTTCCTTCATCGCACACAAGTGTGTCAGCTTAGCAACCAGCTTGCTCCCACCGATGACCCAAAATCCATCGGCTATCAGCGCCATTTGAGTTTGACTTCGACCCTGATGAAAAATCTTGGCATGGTAGTGGAACACAATCAGCTTACTAATGTGTCTGTCGCTTGCTTAAGGCTATGTTGTGCTTCGTCTGAGCCAGATGCTCACCAGGCATGGCATTTGTATCTGTAGCGTGTATTTTGACTGAATATTTGGCATGTAGCTGAAAGCCCCCACAGACTATATCCAGTTAATGGCAAACAAGAAATTCAAGAATGTGTGGTTGCATATACTACAGTAAGTTCAATAGAATGGCATGCACCCAGAGGGGTTAAGGATCCCAGGCAATAGGACCTGGACAGCTATTCTCTGTTCATAGAAGAACCATTTAAAAGACAAACTAGGGGCAGAGCGAGAATGTCGGTAGATGCAGAGTCATCGCCTGTGACACAGGTTCATATCCTGATGAAATTCTCATTTCTGAGAATGTCCCTTTGTTTAACCCACTGCTCTGATTTTACAATTTACAGTTTCACTCAGCACACGTGTTTATTCAAAGCGATGTGAATTTGAGAGTTAATACAACATAAGCGAGGATCTAGTCAGGAGGCGACAACACAAGTAAGTGCCAAAAAACTAGGTTCAAGTCCAATAGGGCATTGGTGTCAACGGGCAGTGCACAAAGGCAAAGCACAGGGTGCATAGAAGTGATTTTCTTGTCAATCTTTCCTCAGTCTGTATTTTTGGTCAGGAGTGCCTGATGTGCATTCACTCCTTGGCTCTGAAGTTCATCTGATTGCTCAGACGATGTCGCCACATGTGAGACCACGTGGGATTTTCTTGCACGTAAGCAGAGAGCCGCATGTGGACAAAAACGACAAGCCATCATATGATGAAAAATGGTGTGGGTGTCCTGCTCATGTATCAGTCGTGCAGTTTGGGGTTGGTGCAGAAAATTCTTTCCGGATGTGAAAACAGTAGAAACAGATCAGCGCAATGTACTAGAGTGTGCTGAAGTCATCTAACCAGATAATCTCTCAAACTATGTGTTGAATGTTCTGATGGAATCACACTGCTGACATATCCTCTTGGTGAGGAGTGAAAAATGTGCTCTATGGCACTGTACAGGGATAGTGGTATAAGATATCAATAAAGAGATAGTGGCAGCAACAATAGGTGAGTCATGAGGAGCTCGGCTGAAAACATGATTTGGGTCACTTATCTGGGTGCGTCAGTGGCTATCGCTAAAACATAAATTGCGTAATTGTTTTTGTCACAATATTGCCAAGGACATTTCTTTTTTTGGCTTTTTCCCCTCTTTTTCTCCCCAATTGGACTTGGCCAATTACCCCACTCTTCTGAGCCGTCCTGGTCGCTTTTCCATCCCCTCTGCTGATCCGGGGAGGGCTGCAGACTACCACATGCCTCCTCCGATGCATGTGGAGTTGCCAGCCGCTTCTTTTCACCTGACAGTGAGGAGGAGTGAAAAAAGAGGGGGAAAAATACTAATCTTCATCCATGCATCTTGTGCTGGAGCATTGAGGTTTATAAAAGTGATGTGTCTGTTGTGTCCCTATGTAAGCAATGCAAAATTAATTTGTCTACCAGTGTTACTACATGAATGTACTAGGCAACTCTAGTGTTTATCAATTAGGGATTTTTTTAATAAGTAGCTTCAATGGTACATGCAGAAATTTGTGGCACCAAAAATTGACTTTGAAATAGACATTTTAAATCAAAATGGTGTATAAGTGAGGGTGGATTATACATATATGCAGCAACAGAGCTTGTTTAGCTGCAGAAGCTTCAGCAAACAGAAGCAACTTCTGCTTGTAGAACATTTCAACAAGACAACAACAACCACAACAACATCAAAAGATATGATATTGTGTTTCAAAGGAAGAGGAAATGTTTGAAACATATCTCGATGAGTGCTGCTGGGGAAATGTTTTGGCCAATTGCCCTGGTAGGATGCCTTATGCCTTCAATGTTGGTCGAGTCATTATGGCAATAAAAGAATTAAGTTGGGCGTGTGTCCAAACAGCGGCACCCAGTTGGCTATTTTATTCATTTATTTTTTTCCAAGAACCATTTCCTCCAACTCATAATGACGGCTAATGGAGGACAAAGTCATCCACCTTATTGAGGTTGGTGTCATGTGTGATTACTGTCACAGACCAAAGTGAGTGTGCTGCTTTTTGCAGGCAATGAGAATGAAGGAGCCAATGGCTTAAGACCTGATCTGATGTTTTACACTTCAATATAAGGTGCTTCTATACACAAACCAAGAGAAATGTAAGCTATGCTGCTACACAATTAAGAGGAACTACACTTTTTAAGACGTGCTAGCTTTTTTGTGTGTGGCTGCATCCTGTACTAGATTCTTTACAAGGAGGATGCCATTGGCTCTGGACAAACCTTAAAGTAAAATAATAATAATGGATTTACATGCATTTTCCAGAGTAACATATTTAAGTATCATCTCTGTTTCCAAGTGAAAATCCATTCGCCACGATGTTTGTAAATACTTGAAGAATAAACCGCGCGCGCACACACACACACACACACACACACACACACACACACACACACACACACACACACACACTCAGACAGAGGGAGAGAGAGACAAACACACACAGAAGAGAGAGAGAGAGAGAGAGAGAGAGAGAGAGAGAGAGAGAGACACACACACACACACACACACACACACACACACACAGAGGAGAGACGAGAGAGAGACACACTCAAGTAGACCTTCTTCAAAAGTTTAGTCAGACCTGGACCCTGGCAGTTAACATGAGTAAAACTGAAATAATGATATTTCAGAAAAGATCCAGATATCAGGGAAGATGGCACATATTTAGATTAGGACCAAATGAAATTGACCATACACTTAAGTATACCTACCTAGGCCTTAGAATCAATTCTAGAGGAACTTTCAACATGGCAGTGAATGAACTAAGAGACAAGGCACGCAGGGCTCTACTTGCCATAAAAAGACAAATCCCTTTTGAAATTCCAATTAGAATCTGCTTAAAAATATTTGAATCAGTCATAAAACCAATTGCCCTTTATGGCAGTGAAGTGTGGGGTCCACTTGCAAGTCAAGAAGTGGATAAATGGGAAAAACATCCAACTGAGACCCTGCATGTTGAATTCTGTAAAAACATTCTTAATGTCCATCGGCGCACCACAAACAATGCATGCAGGGCGGAACGAGGCCAATATCCTCTTCTGATCAAAATTCAAAAAAGAGCAATCAAATTCTGGAAACATCTAACCTCCAGCGACCCACACTCTTGCCATTATGAAGCCTTGCAATACCAAGAGCTGAGCAAAGAGAAGAACTCTCCTACCAACCTGGTCTTCAGCCATCCTGTTCCACTAACACATACCAACACTTTAGAGGCACAAGACCAGGCCCAGGTCCAAACTACACAACATATTTGGCTTCAACAAATTCCCTCAAACTTAAAAGACAATTATTATGAATATTGGCAGTCTAAAACAAAACCCCAAAGCAAGATGCAATGCTATTTGGCCCTAGACAGCGAGTACACATTAGCAGATTACCTCATTCAAATAAAAGAAACACATTTGAGAAACACACTGACGAAATACAGACTCGGTGAGCATCGCCATAGAAACAGGCAGACATAAAAAGACCCGGATGCCAAAAGACGAACGTTTCTGTCAACAGTGTGAAGACAATGTTGTCGAGACAGAGCTGCACCTTATGGCTGAATGCAAGACATTCCAGGGAAATCCGCCATTATTACTTCCAAAAATTTGAGGAGAGACACCCCAAATTAATTGCCCTGCCAAACCCCAGAAAACTGCCCTACATACTAGGTGAACACAGGGGCAGCTGTACTGTGGCTGCACAGTATGTTCTAGCCTGCCACCGTCTGAGGGACCGTAAGTGATACCCCGCACTCCATCCCAACGGGGAGGACCGGGACAACACTTGGACACACACACACAGACAGCCCCCCCCCCCAAACACACAGTCACATACACACCCACTATACACTCTCTTTCTCTCTCTCTCACACACACACACACACATATTCACACACACACACACACACACACACACACACACACACACACACACACACACACACACACACATATTCACACAGGGCCACACAAACGATGGCAGAAAGATTTGTATTTCATCTGTTGATGTGTATGTGTTCTGTATTGTATACTGTTCTTGTCCTTTATGTGAACACTCTCTCTCTCTCTCTCTCTCTCTCTCTCTCTCTCTCTCTCTCTCTCTCTCTCTCTCTCTCTCTCTCACACACACATGCAGAGACTGACAAATTTACACATCCGCTCACACAGGATCTGATTGCCATGGCGTACCTGTGTAAGTTGTTTTATTGCATCCATTGATGTATATATGTTCTGTATTCATGCACTGTTATTGTCCTTTATGTGAAAATGCTTTGCAATACAAATGTATATTTGTCATAGTAATAAAAGCAAATCTGAATTTGAGAGAGAGAGAGAGAGAGAGCTGTCTTTACAGTCCTTTGCAGCAGTCTGCAGTCCTGAGCAGTCAGGTCACCAAACCACACTGTGGTCCAGCCTGTCAACACACTGCCGAGGATACTGCAATAACATTTCTCAGGATCGCACCAAAACTCTTGAGACGCCTCAGAAAATACCGTCTCTGCTGTGCCTTCTTCAGGATGCAATTGGTGTTGAGAAACCATGTGAGGGTGTCTGTGATGTGTAAACATGGACGGATTGATGCACGGGCCGACGGGGCCCGGGCCCCAGGGCCCCGCCCTTCTGGGGGCCCCCAAGATTAGCGAAATTACGTCCTCTGAAATCCGCCCAAAGATTACCCCTTCTATAAATAATCATTACAAGAAGTAATGTCGATTACCAGGGTTTATATAAGACATGATTTCACTAGAATTCTCACAGACCGTTGCTATGCGTACAACGTAGAAATCTAACGTAATCTGGATGAATGGAAGCAATAGCCTACAATAATTTTTAAATCAATAAAAGCATTTTTTGTTATAGTTTGTGGCAAATTATTGATTTATTTAGTAAGTAGCCCTGTAACAAACGGGATAATGTACAGCAAGCCGGTTATTATTACGAAATAATAACCGGCTCACTGTACATTATCCCTTACATATTCAATGCATTCTGGGAGGTAACGTTAACGTGACGTTTGCACGCCTTAGCAGTTAGTGCTGGTGACGGGTGAAATAATAACAACAACAATAATAATAATAATAATGTAACGTTTTGTAGGTCCTTTAATAATATCACATGCGTTGCGTTGTTTCCGGTGATTACTGTAAGTCACATGACTAATCAAAACTGCTTGGTGAAATTGCATTCAGACTCTCTGGTGTTGTTATAGGGGGGCCTCGTGAATTATTGTGCCCCGGGCCCCAGATTGGTTTAATCCGTCCCTGTGTGTAAACCCAGAAGTCTAAAACTGTCCACAACTTCAGCAGATGACCCACTGATAACTTAACCTGTTTGTCCTGGCAGATGCGTTAAAAGTGCGTGTTTCCGCTTTCCTCGAGCATAATATGACTGGTAAATGTCATAAAATGATTGGCCCATTTTATGACGACAAAGTGCAAAGTGAACGACCCAAACCCCACCCTACATTCACCCCACACCCACCCACCCACCCACATATATACACACACACACATGCGCATTCAGAAGCAGTTGGAGCCAGACCAGCTGAGTAACCCCATGTCGTCTGAGCACCACGTCCCTTCGATTTGCCCGAAAAAAAAACTTTAATGAAGATGGCTGCTCAGAAATGAACGTTACACTAAAAATGTCATGTCAGACCAAATTAAAACATGTAATCACTGTGCAGAAAGCGTTGATATTTTGACATTTCAACCCTGAGATAAACCCTTTAGTCGTCCATCCACGGGTCTAAAATGCCGTTCTGACACGTGCACGTCGCCGGCATATCGCCTCATCTATCTAAGTATGAAATGGTTCCAGGTGCAGCTAATTTGGGCTTTTTTCTTCCGTGCGCATTCACTCTGAAGCCCACAGTTTACACACTTCTTTCCGAAGAAGAAGAAGAAGAAGAAGAAGAAGAAGAAGAAGAAGAAGAAGAAGAAGAAAACGCCTCTAAACGTATATCCTCGCCAGCTCTCAAAAATCCCTCCAGGTGGACTAAGTAAACTGAAAAGAGGCGGTTTCAGGTTTTCCGCTTAAGCGCTCGAGCAAATAAAAAAGGCAGGCGGTGAGGTCGTGCTCATTAGACTACAGCTCTGTCGCAAAGGTAAGATAACTATATACAGACATGTGTCCAGGTCAACCTGTTGCTGTCTTTACCGTAATGCTCTTTATTATTATTATTATTGTTGTTGTTGTTGTTATTATTGTTAAATGCGGTTTTTGTTTATTTTTTTTAATTTTATCTTTTACAAACAATGAGTGTCAATCTCCATTTATCTATTTCATTTACTTTTAAATATCATTCTGGTCAAGTGGCGACAGCATGGCCTATTGTGTATGGAATGAGTTTTAAATTAAAATGTTGATACATTTTAAGTTTTTTTTTTATTTAAATGAGAAGTGTCCAGAGCTATTCAAAGCCAACGAGCCACCACTGGCCGACTTTTGAACGATATAGGCCTCCACATTAAATAGTAGCTACTGTTGAATGTCTCGTTTTGATAATTGGGTCAACGAGACGGGTAGACAGGAGACGGTCGCATCGATGACGAGGTTGCTTTTCTCTTTTTACCCTTCAGATGAATCGTCCTCTTTTCCTCGCGCTTGTCGCCTGCACCTTCATCTCGCGCGCCCGCTGTGCCTCAGACGCAGTCGGTAGGTGCTTTCCTCAAATTCACGGTTCGCTCGCTTCAAGTCCCCTTAAATTTTACTCAATTAATTCGTTTCTCTTCTTTACAGAGTGGTGTTACCATCTTTCGGACTGCAGTAAGTATAGCCAGCCTCCTTTTTTATAACTTCATCAATGGTGGGCAAATATTTCTTCAATGGTTCTGTCTTGCTCAATAATGCTCTACAATCCAGGTAAGAAATCAGAGAAAGTTGAATCGGTTCATCTGGACACAACGTGACAACGTGAGGTCACTTTGTCACGGTTCATCGGTTCATCTGGACACAACGTCACAAAGTGATTCGACTTACTCTGATCTTCAGTGCACCATTATATTGGTATCCGGACAGCTAGATTAACGGAATTTCGAGCACAGCCTGTTACATGAACATGAGCTGTCAGTCACTCCGATTCATGCAGTTCACTATTTGATCCAGTAGAGGCGCTCACATATTTAAGTGTTAGACTGGGTAGGCCTATTCACTATTTTTGTAAACTAATCAAGCCAAACTGTTGACAGCACTGAATGTTGTTGTTTCCCCCACCAAAAAAAAAAAAATCGAAAGAAGGCATAATAATCTTAAGTGCTGTCAAAAGTGTGGCTTAATTGTTACAAAACAATCAAGTGCAAATAATATAAATGCATTATTTCCCACACTGTGTCGGTTAGATACGGGGGAAATGTTTTGTTGTAGACACGCAGAAATATATTCACCGTTTGCCAAAAAAACAAAAGTGACCTGGACCAGTGTTAAAGATAAATGAGCTTCCCCCCACTGCTTCAGGCTGGTCCGTGAGTAGAACCAGTCCTGTTGGTTTTCAGTTCTGTCGGGTGTTACTTATTCACCTATTTTTCCAGTTATTCAAGCCTTCACTCAGAAACGACAGGTGAATGTCACGAGCTACAGTAAAACCAGTGGTGGTGGGTAGGCCTCCTATAGAGGACTGCACTGAAAACCACCGAACAATGTGATGGCATTTCCTGTTGCGATGACTATAGTGCAGTAGACTGTGACAGTTCATTTAGGCCACATATCACAAGAGACCTGATTCATATCGAACTCGGAGATGATTCATTGAAACATATGACCCCTTTATTTCATTTTGCTGACCACTAATGGTCTCTCTTGACTGTTGTGTTTGGAAAAACGAATGTAAAGTGTGACTGCTGAACTCGATTTGTAGATGACCCCAACTGGCCCACCATCGCGCCGAAATACTGCAATGGCTCCCGGCAGTCTCCCATCAACATCGTCTCTGCGTCGGCCACAGGGGACTCGGGCCTGACCGCCTTCACCTTCCACAACTACAGCAGCACAGTGGCGCTGACAAAGATCACCAACACTGGCAAGACAGGTGGGAGGCACAGATGCCAAAACGTTGGAGTGTTGCACACTGAAATGCCCTCATCGTTGAATAGGGATGCGTGTTTTTTTTGTTTTTTGTTTTTTCCTTTAACTCGAGACAGTGCTCATGGGGGTGGGGAGTTGCATGACGTTTTTCATATTTGATAAATTTCCATGTCTCTACAAATGCGCCCAATTGCCCAGTGCTATTCTAAACTTGGGAGGAGCAACTAATGTACGCTATTTTCCTCACTTCACTTGTCTCCCAACTATTCGCTGCACTGTGTAGCAGCTGACACATCACATCAGATTGTCTCTCCAATGTTCACACACCCAGTTAAGCAGTCTCGGATTCAGCAGTAGGTTAACAATTACATTTTTACCTTTAGCAGACGCTTTTTTATTTTTTATCCAAAGCGATTCACAAGATGTTCAGCTGGCGTCACAGACCACTACATCACGTAATCAAGAGCGCATGTCATATTGAGCACATTTACTGTAAGTGCACATTAGATCCCCAAGAGGCGACGAATGGGAGAATCAAGTTACAAGTAGATGGACAATAATAACATCTCGGTGTCATGCTTATGTCATCAGAGCTCATATCGTGTCAAGTGCATGCAGTATACATAAAGACACAATAGAAACCTTTTGCACTCCTTTGGCATTGTTGTCCTCTGAAACTGCAGACACATCCTTATCTCGGCCCATTCTGTTTCAGGTTTTCTCTCACCTTCTTAAAACTCTATCACTAATGGTCTGCCTGCTTGTGGTTTTTCAACAAAAAGTGCTCTTCCAGTCTCTCCGAGATTCTAGTTCACATCCTGTTTCTTTGTGTTTTTGCACCCTCATCTAGTCAAAGTCACCCTGGCGAGCGGCGTTCAGGTGTCTGGAGGAAAGCTCTCTGAGGCCTATGACAGCCTGCAGTTCCACCTCCACTGGGGTAACACCTCTTCCATGCCTGGATCGGAGCACACTGTTGATGGGAAGCGCTACCCCATGGAGGTCTGGCAAAGATTGAAACGCATTTAGAACGCTGAATTCCCAATAGGTTTCAAAGTGAATTGTGACTCTCAAAACTTGTGTTTGGTTTTTTTTTTAATTCCAGCTACATATTGTGAATTCCAAGTCCTCCTATAATGGGAACACTAGCCAGGCCATCACTGACTCCACGGGACTTGCTGCCCTTGGCTTCTTCATAGAGGTGAGGAAGAAATATAACCATATAGTGGACATGTTAGTGATTTGGCATCACAACTATGAAATACTACTGGTGCTTTAAACTGTATTTAATATTTTACATTTTCATATACATCACTCTTTTATTCTCATTTTGGTCTTTGTTGATGCCATATAAGCCACCAATAGCATTGCTGTCTATATTTGTGGAGTGTGTATTCAAAATATAGTATGCTCAAATAATCCAAATACGATTTAAGCAGTATGTATGTGCACACCTGTTATGTGATTAGGTCTAAATGCATTATGTTCTCAAATATCCAAACTTGTCTTTCTGTGAGGTAAACCACTGATTTATGGAGTTTCACTGCTTTAAAACCATGGCTGATCATATAGGGTTGTCATCTGTATTTGTGTATGACCGGTGTGCTCCACTCATTCTAAAAATGTACTGACAGATGGATCCACAAGAAAATTGGTGAATGCCACAAGATAGCTCAAAGTGGTTAATGATAGACCTGTGCATATGACTGACTGGCTTGTTGCATGAGGCCTAATGTCCCCGTGTAATCTAACATGCACATAAAATTTAATAAATTAGAAATTAAAGCTGACATTCTGTGCTTGTGCCCCATTCATCTGAATTTGACAGGAAATGTCAGGTAATGCAACTGCGTCACCTTCAAGCTGGCACACCTTGACATCCTACCTTGCCAACATCACAGAAGCTGGTAAGGGAGGTGGATGGAGTGGGTGTGTGGCTGGGGGTCTACCTTAAAATTTTTACCCAATTTTTGAGTTCAAGTCCGAGGTTTATCTATTTATCTATCTTCAGGTCACTCAGTAAAAATGACTCCTGGAATTTCTCTGGATGACTTGCTGGCCGGGGTGGACCGTACCAGCTACTACCGCTACCTCGGCTCTCTGACCACCCCCACTTGCAACGAAGCTGTGGTCTGGACCGTCTTCAAGGAGCCAATTAAAGTCAGCAAAGATTTGGTGAGTTTTCGTTTCCCTGAAGTTTAACCAGGAAAGGTATCGGTGCCAGAATTCCATGTACAGTTGACTGAACTCAACATCTTTCTCTCCAGATCGATCTCTTCAGCTCCACCGTTCGCATCGGAAACAGCACGTCAGCTCACATGATCAACGTGTACCGGAACGTCCAGCCAAGCCAAGCCGTTACAACCCAGCTCAAGAGCACAGCCTCCAAAGCCTCTTACTCCATTAGCTTCCTATCCATCCTGGGAGCAATCTACAGCAGGATTTAAGTGAAGTCACGTCTCCTTCATTAGGGCCAGTGAGATTTCCCAGTCTCTCACACAAGTACACAATAGCAGTCCCTGACCAACCTAACGGTCTTAGATTATTTGCATCACCGAACTTCAATCGCCTTTTGTCACCTTCCTCATCACACAAGCCTGCCGACTTTGTCGTTGGCTGCTATGTCAAAGCTACATTGCAATCCGAAGGGGTCATAAACCCACCACAGCAGTCTGGTGAAGGGACGTGTCTCACAAGCTGTCAGCAGTTCGAGAACTGTAGATGAAAATATGTTAACATCCGTTGTCTATATATACTTGTTTAGAATCCACTCTGAAACCCCCATAATGTTAAATTGAGTCTTGTTGGCTGGAGTGCATTCATCAGGGAATAAATCAGAGTAATATAACTGGCATGCAGTCAGAGGTTATCTCCAGGTTGTGTCGCCTTATCACTGTGCCGGCATCAAATCGGTTCATTACCGCTTACCTTATTTTTGTATTCATTTATTGTTTTTCTTCATGCCCTGCGTTAGACTCTGTGTAGGTCACTGTTCTCAGGTGAAATGAAGCTCGTTTGAATCTATGGAAGTCTAAATCATAAATTTCTGTGCTGTTGGCATAATGAAGACCTCATGTGAGTCACTCATGGCATGATGTTGTCCTATTTATTGTCTCTGCCTCATCTTGCATGTTAAAACATTGATGTTCTGATGTTGCCAAGTGAATATCTTAAAAACGAAAGTGTCCGTCTGATTTCTTGGCAGTACACTCATGTTAATCTACTACTACTACTACTACTTTTGGCTGCTCCCGTTAGGGGTCGCCACAGCGGATCATCCGTTTCCATTTCTTACACTCATTTGTTAATAATTTAATTTATATAGCACTTTTCTAAGCAATGTTACAAAGTGCTTCATAAAAAAGAACAAATAAATATCAAACATTTGTAAAAGCTTTTAAAAAAAAAATTTCAAGATGAGATTTAAAAGAAGCTAGAGACTGGATTGGTGTTAGTTCAACAGCAAGAGAGTTCCATAGTGTGGGGCTCTAACAGCAAAAGCCCAATCACCCTTTGTAACAAACCGAGACCTGGGAATAACCAGCAGGGCTCCATCTGCAGACCTTAATGGTCGAAGGGGTTATACCAAGTCGATAAATCACGAATGTATGAGGGAGCAATACCATATAAAGCCTTAAAAGTGAGCAGTACAATTTTAAAATCAATTCAAAATATAACGGAGCTAGTGTAGAGAGGCAAGCACAGGAGTGATATGATCATGCCTCCTTGTCCACGTAATGAGCTGAGCAGGGGCATTTTGTACCAACTGCAGACGATGGAGGGAGACCTTGCTGATACCAGAATAAAGTGCATTACAATAGTCAAGCCGAAAATAGATGAAAATCATGTACGACTTTTTGCAGATCGGGAATTGATAAAAATGACCTAATTTTGGAGTTTAGCTTGAGCTGGAAAAAGCATGACTGAACAACCTGTTTCATTTGATTATCAAAACCGAGGTTAGCATCGAATATTACCCCAATATTCCTAGCAGCCTAGACTACCTGACAGACCACCAAGATTAGCAACAAAAGTGCTAATGGAATTTTCGGGACCGAACAGAATGACCTCAGACTTATCATGAAATTTGAGAAACCTTTCGGACATCCAGGATTTAATGTCAGAGAGGCAAGTTGTGAGATTTGCTAGGACGCTAGGATCTGTGGGGTTTAATGGCATATACAACTGAATGTCGTCGGCATAAAAATGGTAGAGTGCATTATGATTTTGAATGACCTGGCCAAGTGGCAGCATGTATATAGAAAAGAGAAGGGGGCCAAGAACTGAGCCTTGAGGGACACCACAACTCAACTGAGCCACTGAGGAGGTAGAGTTACCCAGAACAACAGTCAGGGGCACAGTGTACCCTGGGGACAGCCATGTCTCAGTAATCATACAAAAAAAGTCCATATTATTGGAAACAACAACGTCATTAATGATAAAGGCCAAAATTGTTTGGTGTCAAATCAGTATTATAACCAACGGGAGTACAACAAATAGGACGCAAATTGCAGATATTTGCTCCAGATATTCGGTTGTCGTTTCTGTTCTTAGATACGCCGTGTGGGTGAGAGGCACGGTGCCTAATAAATAGTCTGTATGGGGAAAATTCCCGGCGAGAGGGTCAAGGACAGATGAAGCCATCGGAGGGCGACAACGAGCGGAAAAGCACCTTCGAGTGCCACCACTATGGCAAGCCATTTTAACATTTATTAGCTAAGTTCGACTATCCGCGATAAACATTACAGATATCCACAACGTTTTTTGACTAGGCGTCATTACATTGTGACTAGTCAGAATTGTTATTAAAGGTATCTATAACGTCATTCTGACTGGTCAAAACGACAGTTAGAGATATCTGTAATTCAGTTTTGACTAGTCGAAACCTAATTACAGATATCAGCAGCGAAGTCACTGAAAACGCGTCACACATCCTAAATGACGGTTGCAGATATATGCAATTCAGTTTTGGCTAGGCGAAATGACAGTTGCAGATATCTCCAACGTCATTATGACTAGGCGAAATTGTTAAACGTTAAAACAGGGCTTTTTTACACAATGCACAATGTCTTGCACACATGAATAAGATGTGGGGCAGGATAAATGTTAAAAGGAAAGCCCTTTTAACATTTATTGGCTAGACGAGATATCTGCAATGACGTAATTACAGATATCTACAACCTCGTTTTGCCTGGTCAAAACTCGAGTTCAAGATATCTGTAATTACGTTTTGACAAGGCAGAATGGAAGTTAAAGATATCTCCAATTGATTTCAAGATATCTCAACTTAAGTTCAAGATAAGGGGTGTCAGGGCCGGCAAGTGAGACGAGGCAGCGTCTTGCAGACCTGCAAGAGGGATTCCCTGCCGACTCGGGACAAGGAAGACTTTCATTTCTGAGCACGGCCTCTCTCGGAGTCTTAGGACGGGAAGTCATTAAGCCACCTGGACGTTGCTATAGCCACAGGAGGTGCGGAAGCTGCGTTGTCGGCACACATCGTTGTAGCAGAGGGGTTCGGAACAGCACCGTCGGCTGGGTTGACCGGGATGTAGTCAGACGGTGTCGCGTAGCGGTTAGGCGAGGGGGAGAGGCAGCTCCGTCCGTTCTGCGGTCCCTCTTACGACCGCAGAACACCACTTCGGCCCAGGACGACTGGTGTCAGCCGGAAGCAAGCCGTGGGCTAACTGTGGCATTACCATTGTGCTCACTGAGAGGCAGCTCATCCACACCCGATGTGGCATACGTCGGTCTCAAGCGGGTTCAGGCGCGTAGTCATCGGCGTGGGGCTCATTATCTCCGAAAGCCGCCTAGCAGCGCGTTTCATGGCTGAGCGTGGCACAGCTGGAGGGCGAAGAGAGGCACCCCCCCCCCCAAGGCCTGAAGACTGGGGAACAAGGCTGTGTTTCCAGAAATAAAACAAAAAACTCAGCGAGAAAGTATAAATAATCAAAAATAAAGCCGCCAATTACGGCCACGGTGTTGAATGTTTTATTATAATATAATGTACGCCCTTACTTATTGTGTTCATAGTAATGGATATAACTCCTGTGCCCAGTAGAGGGCAATAATATTATTTGTCCACCAGAGGGCAATGTTTACACTAGGCAGTGCATCAGGATGTGATGTCACTGCCACTTCTTCTGTTGGTAGCCTACCAGTTCCGGTAGACTTGTTGATTCAAGATCATGCGACAACATGGTCGCATGATGAGCCTGATGGAAAATAAATATGCCAAAGGCTAAAGATACTAATAGTGTCAAGTTGTATCAATCTCCACCGCTACGCCGATACATCTGACAGGTTATGGGCCCAGTCATGCCAGTTTAGAGCAAGGAAAGGTAACAGAAAAACGAACCTTTGTCTGTTAGCCAAGTGAAGCTACTAGCTAGGCTAAAAGGGCTTCTGAAGACGGCGCCGAGAGACTCCCGCTGAAAATGCAGTGAAAAGCGCGCAACGAGAGTTTCTACAAGCCGCAGTTCAACGTTTGGAGATTGAACTTGGAAAAGAAAGTGATAATGGCGGCTGCAGCAGGAACGGTCTCCTTGTTACAGCAGCAGTTAATGAGGCCCGTGTTCGACGGAGCAGAGGATAAGTACGATCTGTGGGAGACAAGATTTCTTAGCCGGTTACACATTCTGAAATTAAAAGACACTATTTTACAAGCACCAGCCGACGGTGCCGATGCTAACGCTATAGCTACAGATGTAGCAAGAAATGCAGACTGTTATGCACAATTAGTAAATTCACTTGATGATAAGAGTCTGTCATTAATAAGACACGATGCTGCTGAAGATGGCCGCAAAGCTCTAAAAATATTAAGAGAGCACTATACAGGTAAAAGCAAGCCAAGGATTCTGAATCTGTACACATCCTTGACCACTATAAGTATGGAAGGAACTGAGACTGTTACAGATTACATAATAAGGGCAGAGAATATTATAACAGCTCTCCGCGATGCAGGAGAGAATATAAGTGATGGGCTACTTGTAGCCACCATCTTGAATGGACTGCCTGACTCATTCAGACCACTGGCTGTCCATGTAACACAAAATGAGGACAATGTCACATTCCAAGACTTTAAGAGAAGATTGAGGGTGTATGAAGAGTCCGAAAAGATGAGGACGTCTGGATCTGCGGACACTGTGATGAAGACTAACACTAAGCAAAGCAAACAAGGCACCAAGACACAAAGAAAAGATGGGGAAGCCACTCTGACGTGTTACCGATGTGGTGTTAAAGGACATGTCAGGACCAAGTGCACCCAGAAAGTGTGGTGCAGTCACTGCAGGAGCAACTCGCACGCTGACTCAGTGTGCAGGAAGAAGGGAAAAGGAGACGGAGCCCGAAAGGTTGCAGAGGACGAAGAGGAGGAGAGCAGGAACGACAGGGACTTCCTCTTCATGATGACGAGCAACGACAGGCCACCAGCCAATGTGAAAAAGAAAGGGATCATGGTGGACGCTGGGGCGACATCTCACATTGTGACTGATATTGCCATGTTCGAGAGCTTCGATAACACTTTCCAGCCCGACGCCCATTCAATCGAGCTGGCAGATGGAACTAAGTGCACGGGGACAGCGCAACGCAGAGGGACGGCGCTGATCTCTCTACTAGACAGCGATGGACGAGAACAAACCGCACAGCTACAGGACGCATTGTATATGCCGACGTACCCGCACGACATCTTTTCAGTGGCAAGAGCAACCAATGCAGGGGCGACAGTGACTTTTAAGAGAGGGGACAGTCACATGCTCACCAAGAAGGGTACCAGGTTTGATTTCCATGAAAGTGGTAATTTGTTCTACCTACCCACTGTTGTGAAAAATGTTGATACTTGCAGTGTGTGCCATGACATGCAAACATGGCATGAGATTTTAGGGCATTGCAACTACGAGGATGTAAGCAAACTAATGGGTGTGGTAAGAGGTATGGAAATACGAGGTAGTGCTGTTAGACCAGCACAGATGTGTGAGATATGTACTAAAGGAAAGTTCACACAAACACGGAATAGAGAGGCAGATAAAAAGGCTACAGAGCCTCTTCAGCTAGTCCATACGGATCTTGCTGGTCCCATGAGAACCCCAAGTCTAGAAGGTCACAAGTATGCACAGTCTTTTACAGACGATTATTCGGGTGCGATGACCGTATATTTTCTCAAATCCAAAAGTGATGCCTTACAGGCCACAGAGAGGTACTTAGCAGACTCCGCCCCCTTTGGAAAGGTCAAAATAATTCGCTCAGATAATGGGAGCGAATTCACCAGTAAAGAGTTCAGAGCACTGCTAACCAAAAATGGCATAAAACATGAAACATCCGCACCCTATTCACCTCACCAGAACGGTACAGCGGAGAGAGGTTGGCGAACCCTCTTTGAGATGGGTAGGTGTATGCTGCTAGACAGCAAGTTACCAGATACACTGTGGAGTCATGCTGTGCAGACCGCAGCACACGTAAGAAATAGGTGCTATAGTAAACGCACCCAGCAAACACCATATGAGATGCTTACAGGCAAGAAACCAGACATGTCCAGACTTCAGAAATTCGGGTCTGTGTGTTTTACATACACACAAGAGAAAGGGAAGATGGACTCCAGATGTAAAGAGGGTGTTTTCGTGGGCTACGATAAGAATAGTCCTGCTTATCCTGTATATTTTCCTGACACACAGAAGGTATCACGACAAAGGTTGGTGAAGTTCAACAATAGGACCCCTAAAGAGAAAGAAACACAGACACAGGGACCACACAGTGAATGTCAGGACAGGGAGGTAGAACCCATGGTCTATGACAATGAGATAAATGATGATGAAAATGCATCAGGTCAAAGTGTTGGTGGTGATGTTTCTGAGGTCGAGAGTGAACAGCCAAGCAGTGGGGGAGTTAGAAGGAACCCACCTAGAAATAGGAGAATGCCAGCGCATTTACAGGAATACAACACTGATACAACAGACACACTGGTAATTTGTGTAGATGCTTGTTACAGAGCTGTTTGTGACATACCACACACTTTTCAGGAAGCTATCAGGTCAACAAAGTCAAAACAGTGGAAAAATGCTATGGATGACGAAATGCAGTCACTGAAAGAGAATGAGACTTTTAAAATCACCCAGTTGCCACCAGGCAAAAAGACAGTGGGGGGCAGGTGGGTGTATTCCCTAAAGAGTGACGCTAATGGGTCAGAAAAATGTAAGGCTAGATATGTAGCTAAGGGCTACAGCCAAAAGGAAGGTATTGACTACGAAGAAACCTTCTCGCCGACAGCTGACATGACTACTGTTAGAGTTGTCATGCAGAAAGCAGTGCAGGACGATTTAGTTTTACATCAGATGGATGTAAAAACTGCATACCTGCATGCAAAAATAGATAAAGAGATATACCTAGAACAACCAGAAGGTTATGAGGAGGTATCAAAAACCGGAGAACGACTAGTATGCAAACTACAGAAGTCCCTTTATGGACTTAAACAGTCCGGCAGGAACTGGTATGCTCTGTTACATGCATACCTCACAGAAAATGGTTTCAAACAAAATCCTGCTGATAACTGTCAATACACAAGGGAAAAGGAAAATGAAAAAGTAATCATTATTGTATGGGTTGATGATCTAATCATTGCCGCTAACAATGAGGATGTTGTGAAAACTGTAGAAATGATGCTCACCGCTAGGTTCAAAATGAAAGACCTGGGGAAACTCAATCATTTTCTAGGGATTGATTTTCACCAGTCAGGGAGCCAAGTCACTATGTCACAAGAGAGGTATGTGAATAAAATCCTCTCCAGGTTTGGGATGCAAGACTGTAAGTCTAGAGAGACCCCATGCGAGGCAAAACTAGAATACACAGAGGATGCAGAAAAAATGGGAGATCCAAGGTTGTATCGAGAGGCAGTTGGGAGTTTGATTTATTTGGCTACTTGCACTAGGCCAGATTTAAGTTTTGTGGTCAGCAAACTTTCCCAACATTTCTCTGATCCAACTGAGGAGCACTGGAACACAGTAAAGCACGTGTTCAGGTATCTCAAGGGTACAAGTCACCGTGGTTTATGTTTTAAAAGGGATTACAAAAGTCAGCTAGGGCTTATAATCCACAGTGATGCTGACTGGGCCTCAGAGGTCTCTGATAGACGTAGCACCACGGGATATTGTGTCAGCCTAAGTGAGAGAAGCTCTCTCATTTCTTGGAAGAGTAGGAAACAACCGACAGTTGCACTATCTACCTGCGAGGCAGAATACATGGCCTTAGCGTCAGCTATTCAGGAGTGTATGTATTTACATCAGCTACTCAAGGGTATGGATAAATACAAATATGCACAAACTAAGGTTTATGATGACAACCAAGGAGCAATTGCTTTAGCAAGAAATCCAGTTAATCGCCAAAGATGTAAACACATTGATATTAAATATCACTTCATACGAGAGACTGTTTGTAGTGGTAAGATATCTCTGGAATACTGTCCTACTGACAGCATGATCGCTGACTTGATGACCAAACCAGCCACAAAGCTACAACTTAAAAAGTTTGCTCAGCACTTGTTTGGTACTTGAACTGCTAAAACGCCATGTATGGTGTGACTCATTGTATTTTTGTTATTTTGGTAACTAATCCCCAAATAGCGGGAATATTTTTGGTTATTGTTTTCTACATTGCACTGTTATACCACAATAAGCTATGTGCGAGTGGGGGTGTTGAATGTTTTATTATAATATAATGTACGCCCTTACTTATTGTGTTCATAGTAATGGATATAACTCCTGTGCCCAGTAGAGGGCAATAATATTATTTGTCCACCAGAGGGCAATGTTTACACTAGGCAGTGCATCAGGATGTGATGTCACTGCCACTTCTTCTGTTGGTAGCCTACCAGTTCCGGTAGACTTGTTGATTCAAGATCATGCGACAACATGGTCGCATGATGAGCCTGATGGAAAATAAATATGCCAAAGGCTAAAGATACTAATAGTGTCAAGTTGTATCAATCTCCACCGCTACGCCGATACATCTGACACACGGCAGAGGGCTGAGTCCAAGCAGTTTTCGCCACACCGCGAAAGCACTCCGGAGTCGGGGACTCCAGTGCGATCAAGTCCGTGCAACAATCGACGATCGGATAAAATCCAGGAAGTAGTGCAGGTAAACCATAGAATTAATTAAAAGCGTTTAAAAGTAACGTAATGTTGAGGCTAAAAACTAGATAAAACTGTCAAATTTATGACAGACCATCTAGCAGTAACGCGCAAAGCCGACGCATGCGCAGTAAATGGTAGCAGAGAGCTGTGTGAAGACCTCGCCAGGAAGAGGCGTTTAGTAACTTCTTCTCGCAGACGTTTATAAGTCTTGTGCTTAGAAACCCTGCAAGTAAGGGCACTGTGAGGATTGACTAAACTGGTATCCCATGACTGTTTTAATTTAAATCTCCTTTTGTTACACTTTTTTTCTTTTCTTTTTGGTCTGGATTCAAGCCAGAGACTTGATCAATATAAATCCATCCATCCATTATCCAAACCGCTTATCCTGCTCGGGGATGCTGGAGCCGATGATCGATATAAATGCCCACCCTAAATGCTTTCAGACCACTAGGGGGTCAGTGCAGTGGAAGGCTTGTTAAACTCGTTAAAGGCCACATGGAGATGCCATCTCACAGCACTGAAGCCGGCCCTGGACACAGACTCCATTGCTGCTATCACATTTCCAGTTTGTTTGTAAGATCTGTTCGTTTTTGATTTTCCACTTTCTTTACCAGCAGGAGTACTCGAACAAATGGTGTGATTGACAGATTCAGCTGCTCGAAACACTCCATGTCTCAAAGTGAAATGTTGAAATGTCATCCTCTTTGTGTAGCAAAATGCATCCATCCATTATCCGAACCGCTTATCCTGCTCTCAGAGTCGCGGGGATGCTGGAGCCTATCCCAGCAGTCATTGGGCGGCACCCTGGACAGGCCGCCAGGCCATCACACAGGGCCGACATACACACATTCATACCTAGGGACAATTTAGTATGGCCGATTCACCTGACCTACATGTCTTTGGACTGTGGAAGGAAACCAGAGCCCCTGGAGGAAACCCACGCAGACACAGGGAGAACATGCAAACTCCACACAGAGGATGACCTGGGACGACCCCCAAGGTTGGACTACCCCGGGGCTCAAACCCAGGACCTTCGACCTGGGATGACCCCCAAGGTTGGACTACCCTGGGGCTCAAACCCAGGACCTTCTTGCTGTGAGGCGACCACACTAACCACTACGCCATTGTGCCACTGTAGCAAAATAGGATAAAAAATATACATATTTATAAAAGAATTCAAAAAACATCTTAGAAAACTATGGAAGTACTCCAGCTTTGTCGCTTGATGCATCTGAATATAACAACTCCAGTATTTCTGGAGGCAAAAAGAAGAAAAAAAACTGAAAACCCGAGAGCTAAAGGGTGGAAATTCACTCATGCTTACAGAGGCCTGAAATTCAGTCACTGTCACTATCACCAATCCAAACCAATACAACTCCTCTAATTAAACCACCCTTCAAAGACCAGCAATGCATAATTGCAACTTCTCATGAGGTTTCAGCGAAACAGTGGCAATCTAACCTCCATGTTGTAATACAAGGAGGGACAGACTGAAATCCAGAAGAGCTGTTGGAAGGAAGACAGGCTGAAAAAAAGCTAATGACGCATCATGATGGGAAACGTCCCTAAAGGGGCCGCTTATTGATCACAGAGAAAAGGGCCAGATAAGGAACTGATACTGATCGCAGAAGAAAGAATAGTCTGTACTACTGACACTTCTTTTCTTTTCTTTTTTTCTTGTTCTTCCGCTGAACATGTCAAGCATGAACCAAAGGGCTTTTGTCTCGAGATTGGCAAGGCTGCATGGCTTCCTTTGGAAGACGAAACGGTATTTCGACATAAAGAGGTTGTTCTGTGGGATGAGGGTCCCCATGGGAAACGGAGCCCCACTGTAAGACGGGGGGAAGACAAAACAGCAAAGTAGACACGTATTAAGAAAACTGTCATTTTAATGTTGACTTTCTCGTGAGGTCACACTGTAAATGAGCAACTTTTTTCTTTCCACACTCATCCAATTTGGTGCCTAACCTGGCAACATTAGCCACAATAGGCTATTTTACTCCCAAGTGTTGAGCTGCACCACATTGAAGATGAGTATAGACAGCCTCTCGCAACAGACTTAACTGCCTCTTGCGAAACGGGCAGGGTTACCCCATGCAACTTTTTATAAGAATTCGAGAAAACATCACAAAATACCATTTTTTGATTACTAACCAAGAGTAAAGATCGGGCCAGATTAAAAAAAAAAAAAGTTCAGCGTTGAAAAGGTCAAGTCAAGTCAATTTTATTTTGCATAGCCCAATATCACAAATTACAAATTTGCCTCAAGGGGCTTTACAGCAACACAACATCCCGTCCATCAGATAAGGAACAACTCCCTAAAAAAACTTTTTAACAGGGAGAAAAAATAGGAAGAAACCACAGGGAGAGCAACAGAGGAGGGCTCTCTTGCCCAAGATGGACAACGTGCAATGGATATTGTGTTTACACAATTTACAGAATGCAACAATTGAAAGGGGATAGCAGAATTATAATGGAATTATAAAATATATGAAGAATATGATGAGGAGGATGCCAAAAGGCTTGCAATGCTTTATATTGTTTTGTCTCTGGGAAATATAGATATTGAATATTGATATTCTACCCTTGTGCAGATGGTGTGAGCAGTCCTTGGCGAGTAACAGAATTGAAATCTAATGCTAAATAGTAGCTTGAAAGCAACCGTTTTGTTAGCACACAAATTAATGAAAAACGATCACAAGTTTCTATCACGTTTAGTCTTACATGCCGTTCTGTATGCTTACAGTTTTACCATACACACACACACACACACACACACACACACACACACACACACACACACACACACACACAGGGCATTAGTCCACAAATAAAGTATAAATGGTGCAAGAAGAGCAAGAAATATATTGAAATTAATTATAATCTTTTTTTTCTTTTTTTTTAAGTCTTCTGTTTGGGAATCAAGCATTTGTCTGTCCTCAACCTTTCACAGTAATTTGGCGTCCAAACATAAACCGGCATGCAAAGTCGGCTTATGAGGGCGTTTCAGAGTGCTGTATTTCAAGTTTCAATACATGACCTAAAGCAAAGATACCCTATGTAATTCTATTCTCTCAAAGAAGAAAAGAAATCCTATAGCATAATGGCAGCTGGATGTAGCTCGTAGTCATCCTATACTGTTGTCCAGACCAAAAGGTATTTAAAGTTTTCACTGATTTTTTTTTAAGACAATTTGAAACCAGCTGATGAATTGAGCTGCGGGTTAGATAACCTACTGTGGAAGTGAAGAGGAGCCAACCTCCCAGTGTAAAAAAAAACAAAACAAAAAAAGGAGTTTTACTGTTTAAATGCATGAAATTAAGAAAATAATGCATTAGCTCTATTTTCTTGTTAACACACTGCTTATCAACACAACAGCCAAGAGGAGCAGGACGCTGCTCTTCGGAAAGGCAGATGATCTGTTCAAAGCACAGCTGCAGTCTCTGGGTTTCGGAGCGGCTGGGCTGCGGGTCGGGGCAGGAGCCGGACACTGGAGCCAGTCTACAGCGATGGACTTGGGAGTGACGTTGTCTTGGTCCATTCCTCCTCTCTTCAAAACCCAAAAGAGGTTGTTCTTGAAGAAGTAGGCGTCTCCTGTAGCGACAGACAACAGCAGGCTTTCATTCCCCCGTCACTTAAAAGGAAAATTTCCCCAATGATTTTGTGAAACCGCAATCAGTACTGATGAGTCATGTAGCGGATTAACGCAATAAAACCCTTACTCCATAACATACTGATGGAGAAATTGATGTTTTCCTGCTCACAGTCTTTCCCACCATGCCTACACGTACCAGAATGCGTTGCACCTAAGCCTCTGTGTCGCCATACATTCCTGTTTTGTTTTTTGTTTATTTATTTATTTCCCCTTTTTCTACCAATTGTACTTGGCCAATTACCCTATTTTGCAAGCTTTTTCGGGTTAAAAAAAAAGCATCTGTGTTAGTGTTGTGTGATGTCATTTACACTATCGGAGACGTATCTTAGCCAAGAGAATGAGGATATGTTTTTTGTATGGCGTCTTTAGAGTAGATTAAAGTGTGAGAAACCCTGCCAAGCTCTATTTTTCCATCCAACTGATGTCACGATACGTCACTTGTCAGCCAGAAAAAGAAAAAAAAAGTTTTGCTGCCACCCCAGAGATACGGACACAATCGGGAACAACTCCAGGTGTTTTTCATGTGCTATTCCTGTCACAGATAGATACAGATAAGGTTGAACATTTGCAAATTTTCCCTTTACCAGCCCATCGATTCAAGCGCAGCTATAATCGAGATGTCTGTAACAAGAAGACAGTTTGCCATTTCTGTGGGGCTTAATACCCACTGACCACAACTTTAGACCCCATGTTATTTAAAGTAGGCCAAGGACAGTTTCCATGACAACACGATTCTCAAAAAGCAACCCGCTTTCCTGTTGTTTTGACCTTTCAACCCACTGTTATACCTTCCCCCCAGCTGATGATGTCATCCGGGTGGGCGGGGACTCCCTTCCAGAGTGTGGAGTTTCGTGGATAGCCCGCTTCCGGTTGCTTGGGCACCTGCTTGCCCGCCTGGCTATCGTCAAACCTCCAGAACTTTCCCCCGCTGAACAGGTAGAGCTTGCCGTTGTGAGCCCAGATGAAAGCAGCGTCCACCCTGTCCACCGGCTTCCCTCCGCCGGTCTGCAAGCCCCAGTCAGCCAGCGGCCGGGGGTAGCCCTCCATGGCCACGGTGTCCTTAAACACCCAGTACTGAGACCCTAGGCAAATGAGACGGAGAACACGAGAATCAAAACCAAAGAGATCACATCAGGTTTTTGTAGTTACATTTTTTCAGCCGATTGCCGAAGCACTATCTGTCTCCAATCGGTCGATTGTTTGATGTAGTGACTAAATGCAGGTAAATTGGTGACATATTGGGGACCACAGCTTTTTATAATATATCTTATAAAAGGACATAAACTTGTACAATAGCTTTATATAGTTTTGTGGAGCTAGTTTCCATATTAACAGATTTCCTTTTCAGCTGTAAGGATGTTAGGTGAATACAATTCAACCCAATCCAGCACACATGGCCCAGATGGAGTCCATGGACCTCTCTATGGACCCAGATAGAGTCCTCGGTCAGTCTCTCTCTCTCTCTCTCTCTCTCTCTCTCTCTCTCTCTCTCTCTCTCTCTCTCTCTCTCTCTCTCTCTCTCTCTCTCTCTCTCTCTCTCTCTCTCTCCTCTCTCTCTCTCTCTCTCTCTCTCTCTCTCTCTCTCTCTCTCTCTCTCTCTCTCTCTCTCTCTCTCTCTCTCTCTCTCTCTCTCGCTCTCTCTCTCTCTCTCTCTCATTTCTGAACCGAACAAAGCCTTCAACACACACACATACACACACACACACACTACATGCATAAATGTTTAAGTGTGAATAAGCACCGAGTACTTAACTTTATTTTTTCTAAAAATCCCAAAAATTATTATTCCCAGTGTCAAATTTACTGCAGGGCCAAACAGCTAAATGGATAGTATTATTTTCTCACAAACGAGGACAATGAAATCAACGCAGGATTTTTTTTTCTCACCAATGAAGAAGATGATGCAGCTGTCGCTCTTCCTCTCATATACTGCATCGATCTTATTGGTTCCTGGTGGGAGGCCGATCCAGAAGTTTTTAATGAGGGCCGGATGGAGTGAAATCAAAGAGCCATCTCGCTTCGTCCTCCAGAAATACACTCCTATAGGAGAGAGACCATGAGGGAATGTACATTCACTGTGCTTTCACTTTAAATCACTCTAAACCTTTTAGTTGTATACTAAAAAATAATTAATGTGATTATACATCCATCCATCCATCCATCCATTATCCAAACCGCTTATCCTGAGCACGTGTCGCAAGATGATGGAGCCTATCCCAGCAGTCACTGGGCAGCACATGGGGAGACACCCTGGACAAGCCGCCAGTCCATCACAGGGCCGGCACACACACACACATTCACACCTAGGGACAATTTAGTACATCCGATTCACCTGACCTACATGTCTTAGACTGTGGGAGGAAACCAGAGCACCTGGAGGAAACCCACACAGACATGAGAAGAACATGCAAACTCCACACAGAGGACAACCCGGGACGATCCCCAAGGTTGGACAACCCTGGGGCTCGAACCCAGGACCATCTTGCTGTGGTCCTGGGTTCAAACCCCGGTGATTTTACAGATGTTTCAAAATGGCTTGTTCATTTTTTTTTAATAACAAATCCAGATTTTGCCAATATCAGGCACTGAATGCAAGTTCCTCTTTTGTCCATTTGCCATGCACTGATACAGATTTAGCCATTTCTTAGCTTAATTTAAGAAAAAGACAAAAAGACATCTATTTTCCCAACAGAGAGAAAGCATATTGCTCTGTGTGTGAAACAGATAGAGAATGAAGATGGTGAGCTTTGATGGTTAACTTTTTTTTTGGTGCATTACACATTGCTCCTGGTATTTGACTTTAGTAATGTGAACTCATATTTCACATCCTCATCATTGCATTCCTAGTAGACAGAGGTGGACACAGTCCCTCTTATCAGACTCACCCTTAAAAAAGAAGACTTCTCCCCTTATATTGGCCACGGCATCAAAGCCCCCCTCACAGCGATCCAGGAAGGAGGGGTCAGCACTAAAACAAAAGAACGATTGTTCCGTTTCTCCTTTGGTCAAATACAATTTCCTAAAATGGAGTTCAGTTAATATTAACGAGAGGGCGGATCAATCCCAATCACTGTTAAAGGGCTTAGTCAGAGGGCTTTGCGGTTATAAAAAGTCAGGCCACTGCTGAGAAGAAGTCCTCAACTACATCCTCTTCCAGAAAGAGAACCAGCGTCCCCACAGAAATAAGTGCAGGAGTTGCCCCACCCGACAACAGAACTAAAGAGACCAATCAGATTAGTGGTTAAATATTTTAAAACCCACAATAATGGTCTAGTTGTGTGTGTTTACCTTGTTTTGTGGTATTGTACTACCTGGATGAGTAAGATGACTCTTCGGAGGAATCTGAGATCCCTATGTGTAATGTTTTCTTCATTAATAGAAAAGAGGAATAAATATGTGCTGACTCCAGTTTAATTGCCATGTTTTGTTTTTTTTTTTTTCATCTAGCTGCACTCACTGTGGTGTTGGTCTGGGAGGAGCAGGACTTGGGAGGTGAGGTAGGTCAGGGTCACCAACAGGGGGCGATGGTCTGCCCTCCTTTACACCTGAAACGAAAAGAACCACGGACAACAGGAAACATGAGGACATGACATCTTGCACCAACTTTAAATGTGTGCAAGTTGTGCACAGGATGTGTGTTAGGTTACAAACAAGTGTCAAGAAAAGGAAGGAAATAGGGAAACCTGTGCACAAACTTGCACGTTATAAAAGAGACCAAGCAAACCCTGAACGTCTCTGAATGTGGAGGGATGTAGCTGTCATCAACCACAGTGTGGTCTGATTTGAACTCGGGTCTATTATGAGGAACAGGGACCACTCTGATCACTGACCGTAGAGCTGCTGAATGGCCTGTCTGTCATCCTGGGGAAGGCGGTAATTCGCAATGTCTCCGACTGGGCCCTGGTAGTAGGGCTTCATGATGGATGGGTCGGAGGATGAATGAGAGAGTCCGAGAGCATGGCCGAACTCATGCACTGCAACCGTGAACAGATCTGTGCTGCTGCCTTCACCTGCAGAACATGAAATAGTCACAGAGTGAGTGTTTGTCATTTCCTGGGGAATTTGACCTCAGTGAATAAATCAATACTTATAAGACTTCTGGTTCTGTGAACCAATCAGGGAATGAACGGTATTGGTTTATTTCAGCTCTTTTAATATGAAGATCTCTATCCATCCATTATCCAAACCATTTATCCTGCTCAGGGTCACGGGGATGCTGGAGCCTATGCCAGCTGTCATTGGGCGGCAGGTGGGAAAACACCCTGGACAGGCCACTAGTCCATCACGGGGCTGACACACATTCACACCTAGGGACAATTTAGTACGGCCGATCCACCTGACCTACATGTATTTGGACTGTGGGAGAAAACCGGCACACCTGGAGGAAACCCACGCAGGCACAGAGTGAACATGCAAACTCAACACAGAGGATGACCTGGGACGACCCCCAAGGTTGGACTACCCGGGGGTTCGAACCAAGGACCTTCTTGCTTTGAGGTGACCACACTAACCACTGTACCACCGTGCCTTCCCCAAGTGTTAGCTTTTACAAGTAAATGTTATCCAAAGGACAGAACTGTTAAGTGCTCATGACTTATGAGCATATTTTAATTTTTAATACTGCAGGGAAATAAGTAGGCTACTTTAACTAAGCTGGTGATCAGCTAACAGCATTCCACTGCTGTACAGTTTATGAAGGGCTAGTGTCACCAATGCTGTTTTTCTAGATATAATAATTTTTTTTTTTAAACACGCATAACAGACAGGCAGCCATCAGCGGGTGGAGGCACAAGTGAAAAAAAAACATCCATGCCGGATTCAAGCCCCCAAGACTTTGGTTCGGTGTTTAGAGCAGTGGTCATGTCACAGGGCCATGACTCTGCAGACTTGCATTCAAACCAAACTCTACACCAGCTGCACTCACTGATAAGGCCACTCTCTCCATTTGAAATTGTGCCATTTGGCAAAATCAGCTTAGAGAATTCTCATATGGTATGAATATCTGCAAACTCTTGGCATTCGATGGCAAATGAGTGAAATGTTGCAAGTAAGTATTGCTGGGGCTTTAATCCTGAGTATATGTTTTTCCACTTGCATGACAAGTCCAGCTCTTGGTCTTTGAGAAAATAAAAATGTGTACCCCAATTCCTCCAGTCATCAGCAGGTTAACAGACAGGCGCGCACACACACATTACAGCCATGTAACACACGCCGTGCAGCGCTTCCTGGTACTTACTGATACCTCACAACAACAATTCTGCTATTCAAAACAAAACAGAGAGAACAATTAAAAATATAATAAGATCAAGATTTACTTATTTAGGCATCCATATTATCCCCTCTCTACCTGATTTGTTTAAGGCCAATATTACGCCTTTAATCCGGCGTATAAAACAGGATCTCACCCGTTTGTCCAGTTTCCCTTTGTAATTACTGGGGGGGTACACCTATTTAAAAGGAATGTTCTACCAAGCTTATTATATCCATTTCAAATGGTCCATGTATTATTATTGCGTAAATCACTATCAGAGTTGAATAATACTCTCATAGCCTTTCTATGGCAAAGCAAATGTTCGAGACTGAAACTGGCCAACCCACAGCTTCGGCTGGAGAAGGGCTCTTTAGCTGTTCCTAACATTAAACTGTACCAGCTCTCATGACTCTGCATCTATATCAGAGACTGGTTTCAAGAAGACCCAGAGTCGGGGCATCCGGGTGGCGTGGCAGTCTATTCCGTTGCCTACCAACACGGGGATCGCCAGTTCGAATCTTCATGTTACCTCCAGCTTGGTCGGGCATCCCTACAGACACAATTGGCCATGTCTGCGGGTATGTGTCCTGGTCACTGCACTAGTGCTTCCTCTGGTCATTCGGGGCGCCTGTTCGGGGGAGGGGGGGAAAACATGATCCTCCTACACGCTACGTCCCCCTGGTGAAACTCCTCACTGTCAAGTGAAAAGAAGTGGCTGGCGACTCCACATGTATCAGAGGAGGCAAGTGGTAGTCTGCAGCCCTCCCCGGATTGGCAGAGGGGGTGGGGCAGCGAATGGGATGGGTTGGAAGAGTAGGATAATTGGCCAGATACAACTGGGGAGAAAAACGGGAAAAATCCAGAAAGAAAAAAAATAAAAGAAAAAGAAGACCCTGAGTCTAGAAATGACATACTGTACAAAAAGAAAAGGCAAGATTAAGATCTCTGTCTCTCTGATTATGTCAGCTGGCTGTCTAATTCTGTATTTGACAGGTGGTTTAGCAGATAAGCTGCTTTCAAGTCATCCATTCATCATCAATTCATCATCCATTCCTTGGTGGCACTGTCAGTCAAGCAACTGAACAAGAGTAGGTGATACAAGCTAACCGTTTATCCTGTCCCACTTTGAGAACTTGTCATTTTACTGCATCTTATTTATTTTGTTATTTTTCATTGTTATTGTTGCTTTGGTTGTTGTTGCTGTTGTTGTAGTTGTTTTTACATATATAACCATTAAAACTCTAGTGGGCATATGGATGTAAACTGCAGTATGCGTATATGATGGAAGCAGCAACCTTGTCGTCCAAGCTAAATTTCTTTTTGGAGACCAGTAAACTGACATTAACCTTAACCTTAACGTTAACCTTAATAACCATCCATCCATCTCTCCCTACATACTACATACATACATACATACATACATACATACATACATACATACATACATACATACATCATCCATCTATCTATCATTCATCCATCCATCTTCCTTACCTCCATAACTCCAGATCTCATCATCATCAAAGTGAGTGTCCCCGGCAATCTGGGCCCTGCTTGGAAAGAAAGCGTGTGCCAGGGTGCCCCCTCGCCCGTCAAAAGGATACCCGTCATCATGCAGTGAGCGAGTGAAAGACACTAGGATGTCCCCCTCGCTGTCACTCTGGAGCCGTTGGAAGTGGAGGGGGGAGACGTCGCTCCAGGCTTTGAAGGCGTGTGCCAGGAGACTGTCCACTGTGCTGGGATTTAGTGAGCTGGACAGAGACTCGGACGGGTAGCTGTGGACGCTACATACCCGAGTTATGGTTTGGGTTAAGGTTAAGGTTAGCTAACCCTGTTACTGAATTATCTGTTGTTGATTGATCTTTTATTGTTTGTTATTGGTGTTCTCAACCTTGATTTTTATGAAATCAAAATCCTGTTGTTTTCAGAATCAAATACATAATCTAATCCCAAATTTTTCATTTCGACAACTTAAATTTACAAAGAAGCTCATCTTGAGGAGCATTTTCATTCTTTAGCCAGCCCATTCTGTGATTTCAACTGTTTTGCAGAAGTTTCTTTAATTGTTTTCATTTTGCTTTAAAAGTGAGCTTTTTAAACACTGACAAGGTCTTTAATTGCACCCTCATAACCAAACCTAGAGAGCATATAAGATAGAAAACACACCTCCACGTAAGATCCGTCTTCTCCCATTGAAGGCCTGTTAGAGAATACCTCTTCCTCCTCCTCCTCCTCCTCAGCATGTCTTCACTCCCAACGATATCAGGCAAGGAGCAACGCGGGGTGGACATGAGCTTCAAAGTTTCGCTGTCTTGGAGAGATGACAAACATATGCAGAAAACTCAGAAAAAATAATCAACATGTGATCAGGATTTGAAACCCCTGCCCCACCCCCAAAAAAACACTCCCTTCACCCTAACCTGCATCCACATCCTGCCACAACTCCAACCATATGCACACTCACATCTCACATATTCACTCTTCCCACACACACACACACACACACACACACACACACACACTTGTTTCACTATCCTTATGAGGACCCCTCATTGACTACATTCATTTCCTAGCCCTTAACCCTAACCTTAACCGGGCAAACTACATGCCTAACCCTAACCCTTACCCAAACGTAACCTAACCCTAATTCTAACATTAACCCTAAAACCAAGTCCTAACCCTAAAATAGACCCTTTTACTTGTGAGGACCTATAAAATGTCCACACAAGGGAGGTGGTTTCTGGTTTTTCTATCCCAATGAGGACATTTGGTCCACATTAGGATAGTGAAACATGCACACACACACACACACACACACACACACACACACACACACACACACACACACACTTTTTCCCTTATATAGGGTAAAATGCTTGTTTTTTCCTCTTGCTTCATTGTGCATTTCATGTTATATAGATGAATACCATTTGGCCGGATAAAGTGAAAGCTGTTAACTGTTATTGTTTTTGTTTTTTTATTAAGTATTATATTTCCACCCAAATATGCCGATTTTAGAAAATGTCAACAAAAGAAAGAATGGATCAGTTTGTGTGTCAATGAACAAGAGTAGAGTCTAATGACAGGAACTAATTTGATACCAAACAATTCTGACCTCTTGAATGTGAGATCTGTATGTATTAAGTCCTTTATCATTAATGATTTTATTGTTTCTAATAATATTGACTTTTTTATTATTATTGAGACATGGCTGTCCTCAGGGGACACTGTTCCCCTGAGGGAGGCAAGCCCCCTGATTTTGCATATTTTCATATACCCAGGCCCTCTGGTAGAGGGGGTGGCCTAGCTATTGTTTATAAGTTAGTTCTTAAGTGCCATCCTGTTAATTTTGGTAATTTTATTGCATTTGAGGTTTTATGGTTTTTAATCACTGGCCAAGCTTGAAAGGCCTCCTTCTTCAGCCTGATGGAGGCTTTTCGGGCTTGGTTGGCCCAGGGGTCTCCTGAAGCAGCAGACAGGAGGCCAGAAGGGCTGCAGCTTCTCCAGCTTGAGCTAATCTCCAAAATTAGGTCCTTTTTATCAATTCCCAATCTGAAAAAAAGTTGCACATGCTTTTATCTATTCTCAGCACTGACTATTGTAATGCACTTTATTCTGGTACGAGCAAGGGGTCCTTCCACCGTCTGCAGTTGGTACATAACACCACTGCGCAGCTCATTACCGAGACAAGGAGGCATGACCATATCACTCCTGTGCTTGCCCCCACACCTGCTCCCTGTTATATTTTGAATTGATTTTAAAATATTACTGCTCACTTTTAAGGCTTTAAATGGTCTTGCTCCTTCATAAATTTGTGATTTATTGACTTGATATATTCCCCCTCGACCATTAAGATCTGCAGATGGAGCCCTGCTAGTTATTCTCAGGTCTCGATTTGTGACAAAGGGTGATCGGGCTTTTGTTGTTCAAGCCCCCACACTATGGAACTCTCTTCCTATTGATCTAAGACAAACCAAGTTTCTAGCTTCTTTTAAATCCCCTCTTAAAACTTTTCTTTTAATGAAAGCTTTTACAAATGTTTTATATTTGTTTATTATTTATACTATTCTTATTTTTACTCTTACCTATTTGGTCTTACTCTTATTTTTGCCTTGTCTGTTTTGTTTTTTTTGTGAAGCACTTGGTAACATTGTTTTAGAAAAGTGTTATGTAAATAAAATTATCATTATTATTATTAATTATTACTAATGGTTGGTTAGTAACAACAGTTAGCACAACAGCTAACAGGTGCTAACTGCCAGGGGAGAGAAGCTAAAGCCTTGGCTATCAGAAGAGTTATCATTGTAAGTTACTGTCAGCTGTTCTTGGTTATTTTCCACACTTTCCAATTATGATTTAATTTAACATTCAGAATTACAATGGCTTAAGCAATGACTACCCATGCAATCCCTTACAACATCTATTCCAAATTCTGCTTCCGTCATTCACATCTTCTCTTTATCGACTCACTAACCATTCCACCTCAAGCATGTATAAAATCATTTTCTACAATACTTAGGATTTTTTGTATCGAAAATTGCCTTTTGTTCAGTTTGTCTTATTCAACAAATGAGACCATAGATAGTGAAACCCATGGCAATGTTTTATTCATTTCATAATCTTTGCCCTTTAGTTGTTAAATTCTCTCTCCTTCCTCTTATTGGGGCACAGATTCAGCTAGCTGGTACTTGAGGGCCAATGATAAAGATAGTTGAATGTGTTTGTTTACATGGGGTAACAGCATAAGCCCTCTAGTTAGGGTACAAACCAAGTCACCTGTTGCAATGCAAAGCATACAATAGAATAGAAAACCATGTGCTATGGATAGCCAAGAGTATGCAGGTTCTCTTTTCAAACATTCACTACTTCAGGTGATTTTAGCAATTAGCACACCTTTAACCTGAGGACAGACTAATGTCTGGAATCACTTTGTGTAATGATTGGTTAGAAAGAAACTTGGCACTCGATGGCACATGGTGGCCTATGTCTATAGTAGTAAAGTACGTGGTTACAGCTGAGTTCAGAGGTTGTTACCGAGCACTCCTGTTTCCCTGATACCCCCAAAACGCTGCATGACCCGGATGGCCCGTTCAATTCCCTCCTTGGTCTGCAGTTTGCCCGTGTGAGGGTCAGGGGGAGGGAGGTAGCCATACCTGCTCAACCAATCCTGAAGAAAAAGAAGAAAAACGGAAAGTCAGTCATCAAACTTTTGCACAAATATTATTAAAATCCTCAGAGACTGTGTTGTTTGTAGTGAGTGACATTCATTGTGTGTGCTTCTACCTATCCTAGATCTCAGTTTGTGCTTCAACAGGTAAGAGTCACTGATTTGATCAGACTGATGTTCCAGTCAAGGTCAAGAATTTAACAGGTTATCAAAAGAAATTTTCAATTAAGTGAGAGAGAGAAAGAATGAGAGACAAGGGAGAAGAGAAAGAATCAATACAAAGAAACTGTATTTGACTACTGACTCTCAAATAAAGATAATTTTAATTCTTTCAGCTCAGTATGTCCTACACAATATTCGGATGACTATCTACTTGGGAGGAAAATATACTAAGATGGGAACCGTAAGGAGAGAGTTTGAAAGGCTTTGATTTTGCCTTTTTCATTCACAAACTGTCAGAGAAGTTTCCTGGCCCTGTTCGCATCAGCTATTTTTTTTTCTAATCAATATTTCATTGTATGTCCCAGTTGAGTAAGTGGCCTAATGGGGGAATGGCTGTCTATTCTATGCCTATAATAACATGTAGCTACACTTAACAGCACATTAAAATAACACCGGATGCAATTTAGATGTCATGCAAAAAGCAGGCCCACTAATCAGAAATAGGAATAATAGTTTTCTTTTTGTTTCTTTTCTCTCAAGCATTACTATCTATAATCTGCAAATGCCGACTTTTTTTCTCTCCAGTGGAGCACTATACATTTCTTAGTCATCAGATTTGTTTACGGAAGTCTTCTCCATTTCCTCCTTTAGTTGCTGCAATTCTGTACAGTTGCAACAAAGCTCATTTGTGTCATTTGTGTACCAGAAAGATGAAGAAAAAAAAATAGGTCTGCCATCATCGCTTTCATCATTTCTAAATACCATCTCCACCCATCTCTCTGCAGAAAGAACGGTGTGGGTTCAGCCGTCAACTGTTTGTGGCTTGTCTTGATGTTAACCCTGACTTCACTGCCTACTATGTACAAATGTGAGCTTGTTTGCAGCCTTTATCTACTTTTTTGCAGTGAAAAACGAAATATCTGTAAACAGGATTCAGCAATTTCACTTGTTTTCAATGTTATTGGAATTTTTAAAGAGAAAGGGGAACACCATGGAATGAGGAAAAACAATATTGCGATTTGTTTAAAGGATTTTCTTGAAAACAGCACATGACATAGCAAACAATCAACACCCCTCAACATACACCATGTGGGTGGAAGGTAGGGGGATGAAGTTTTGCACCAAAGCAGGACTGAGAAATTATTTTCTGTATCGGTGCTGACAGGTGCATAATTTCCATTGGTCGCTTTTGCCCCCCACCACCACCACCACCACCACCACCTCCACCACACACACACACACACACACACACACACACACACACACACACACACACACACACACACACACACACACACACACACACATACACTTTCAAAATCTTTCTATCATTATTTTTTAGCTGCAAAAATAATGCGTAATACGCTACTGTTTGGCCAGACGTCAGATTCTGGCTGAGAATGCGAGTTGATCTGCTGATTGTAAGGACCTGATATACTCCAAAAAACTACCATCCATGGGTGAGTAGCGGATACAGGCAGCCTGCCTATGCAGTTCTATTGTACATTTTGGCATCTGTGGATGCGGACATGTGCCACACATGCGCACTTGCAAAGTTGCTCACTGAATGAACAAGCGTCCATTTATAAAAATGAAATGCCAACTGCAGCAGTTAAATCAAAGAAGGTTGAATCAGTTCATGTGGATGCAGCGTTTATTGACAGATACGATTCATCACTCAACTAAATGTTATCTTGTCTTAACTGACTGCAGGTATCTCCACCCCTTATAAACAATACAGTTGCATAACGACCGAAACCAACGACCGGTTTCATATGCAAATATGGGTGTGACCATTAACTAGAGAGTGTGTATGTGTACTATTCACAGAGGATTTTTGATTTGCACATGAAACTGGTCGTTGGTTTCGGTCATTGTGGATCGCCATCTTACAATGCTGTGATTGCAAACATTCCCTATTCCTCTGTGAATACACATAGCCTCTAACACTCTTGTTATTGGTCACACCCATATTTGCATATGAAACTGGTCGTTGGTTTCGGCCGTTATGCAACTGTATCGTTTATAAGAGGTGGGGATACCTGCATTCAGTTTAGACTGAAAGATGAAACGTACCTTTCAACAAACGTATCCAGATGAACTGGTTCACCCTTCTTTGATTTTCTTACCTGGATTATCGAGCATGCAGTGATGCATGCTCGATAATCAAGAAAAACAACATAGATGGTATTGAATGATATTCTTGAAAATAAAAAGGGGAAAACTGGACACCCAAATTGCTTCCTAACCAAACATAATAAAACTATCAACGATATGGCCTTAATTGTTAATGAATTCAATGATTTTTTTTTTTGGTGTTGGTGCTGGTGTGGCTGGGGAGATTGCAAGCACTGGCTGTAGAAATGACGTGGCAAGTAAAGATGTACAGCTAAAATAATCTTTGTTTTTAAAGGGAACAGATGAAAAAGAAATTGCTAACATTGTCAAAAGATTTAAGAGTAAGAAGTCAACAGACTGCAATGGTATTGAAATGTCACTAGTTGAAGATATTATTGAGTGTGTGGTGAAACCTCTTATATGCAATCAATCTCTGAAAACTGGTGTTTTTCCATGTAAAATGAAAATGGCTAAAGTCATACCCATATACAAGGCTGGCGATAGACACACACTCTCAAATTACTGACCTGTTTCTTTGCTTTCATAATTCTCTAAAATACTAGAAATAATATTCCACTCAAGGTTGGATGACTTTATCACAAAACATAATGTACAGCGTGAACAACAATATGGATTTAGAACCAATAGGACTACATCATCTGCACTCACTGATTTTGTGGAAGAGATAACTGCTATAGAAAAGAAAGACTATGCTGTAGGAGTATTCTTAGATCTAAAAAAAAAGCATTTGATACAGTTGACCATGATTTATTATTCATTAAACTACAAAAATATGGAATCAGATGAGTAACTCTTTCTTGGCTATCCAGTTATCTAAATAATAGGAACCAATATGTGCAAATTAATAATTATAAATCACAATTAATGAAGGTTACGTGTGGGGTTCCTCAAGGCTCAGTGTTGGGGCCATTGTTGTTTATTTTACACATTAATAATATATGTGAGGTTTCAAAAACACTAAAAATAATTTTATTTGCAGATGACACAAACCTACTCTGCAGTTGGGACAACTTGGAACAACTTTTGGATACAGTAGGAAATTAATTGAAGAAACTAAAGAGTTGCTTTGATTCAAATAAACTAACACTAAATCTAAGCAAAATGAAATTCATATTTGGGAATCAGTCAACAAACTCAAACAAGAAGCTCATTATAAATGATGTAGAAATCGAAAAAGTGTCAGAAAACAAATTTCTTGGAGTAATAATAGACAATAAATTATGTTGGAAACCACATATAAAGTATATTAAAGCAAAAATATCAAAGTCAATTGCAATACTACATAAAGTCAAAGATCTCCTGCATCAACCAACACTATACACCTTGTATTGTTCCCTCATACTTCCATACATCACCTACTGTGTGGAAGTGTGGGGGAACACATACAAAACTGTAAAGTTTTGAAATAACAACCCAGATATCAGGAAGCTGCGTTTTGGAATCTTTGGTAATACTTTTGCATAACGACAACGGTACATCTGCTAGTGTACCTACTATCCATGACGACTAACACACCTCACTTACTCTCCTACTTCCGGGCTTAACACTTAACTTAGAGCGCCCCCTAGGTGCGCCCCCTTGTGACCAGAATAAACATCAAAAACCAACACGAGAAACATTCCTAACATGTTACATTACAACCCTCATGGACATTACAACCCTCCTTTCCTTATTTTTTTTTAACAATAACTATTAACCAGTCCAACTCAAACTTTCTCTTGCATTATACCTTTTAGTGGTGACTGGTGAGTGGTGATTTTCAGCCACCAGGAGGATCTTGAAGTGGGATGAGTTTCTGGTGATGACATGGTCATTGTGTTTGGCTGTCACCATGGAGTCTTTGATGGCGATGACCCTGTATGGGCAGGGATTGTAAGCAGGGCATAGCTTCCCTTCCTTCTTTTGACGACACAGGACTCTGTCGCCTACTTTCACAGCCAAAGGAGCAGCATGACGCATCCTGTCAGCATTGTGTTTCAGCCTGTTCTTTGCCACTGCATCTGCTTGTCGTAGCTTTGCATCAGCCTGAGACTGGAAGGGAAGAGGAGATTCAGGCAACTTGATTCTGAGGGGCCTACCGAACAGCACAGCTGCAGGCGCCATACCAGTTGAGCAGTGAGGCGTGGCACGGTAGTTGCGGAGGAACGTGTACAGAGTCTGTTTCCATGGGCGACCTTCAACGTGGGCAGCACGTATGGTCTTTTCAAGGGTCCGCATGAAGTGTTCATCCTCAGCATTGGCCTGAAGCCACATCGGAGTTATCTTCCTATGCCTGAAACCCAAGTATGTAGCGAAGTCTGCATATTCCGAGCTTTGGAAGGGTGGGCCATTGTCAGTTTTTACCTCCAGTGGAATTCCCAGTGTAGAGAATATGTTGTCGAGTTTAGGGATCGTGGCTCTGGCTGACGTGGACTGCAGAATCTCTACCTCTGGATACCTAGAGTATTAGTCTATGACCACCAAAAGGTAATCATCAGAAGGGAATGGACCACAGAAGCCCAGACTAACTGTTTCCCATGGTGACGATGGTAGCTCAGACATGCGGAGAGGTTCTTGCATGTGATTAGGCACAACAGCCTGGCATGTGATGCAGCCAGCAATCATGGTTTTGATTAGTCCCAACTGACTGGCAGTGTCATAACCCAGTAGACTGCCATTACTTCCCTGTAACACGTGGAATGTTGCATTTGTGAAGCGCAATTTGGATTCGACCCGTGAGGTGAATTTTTCTAGGGCAGGCAGTGGTGTGCGTGAACCATAAGGAAATATGGGAACCGTGCATTTGGTGAGTAAGGGCTTCTGTCTCAGTCTCTGGTAAGTTGTTTCATTGATGACATTCACAGTTGCCCCTGTATCAAGCATCACGTTTATATTGCAGTCACTAACCTGTATCTTTACATGTGGGAGATTTGCTTTTGATTGGGAGACTGTGTACGGATACTCCTCAGAAGATTCTGTGCCTGCGTTGCTCGTTTCTTGAGATGTGATGCCACTGTTTCCACTGGTGTGTCCATAATGCACTGTCGACCTCTGACGCCCCCTTGTGGCCGCTTAGAGCGACAACATTTTGCGAAATGTCCATGTTTTCCCCCGTGCCGGGCACGGCATTTCTTCACGGTGGGGAAAGATACCAGAGCAGTTGTAGCATCTTTTCTTTACAGCTCCCCTCCCCACATCTACTGCCATAACATCTTCCCTTAGATTACTTTGAGCTGCATGTTGTTGTGTTTGTTCCATTCCCGATGCTTGCATCTCTGCAAGTGTCATGGTTCTAGCGAGTGAGAGGAGTTCGGTCAACGCCATCCAACGTAACGCCGCAGTTTATGACATGTGCACGTTTGAATGATCATAGTTTTGATCTCTCTTTCAACATCAGGAAAGTCGCGAGTTGCTGCTAATTGCCGCAGCCTGGTGTGATAGGAGTCGAGTGTTTCCCCTGCTAATTGCTTGGCTTGTCTGAATTTGTAGGTCTCGTAGACTATGTTGACTTTAGGGGAGAAGTACTCACTCAGTTTGTCTTTTGCTCCTTTATAGTCCTTTGCTTACCCGGTGTCAGTGAGGGTATCAAAGGTGTCCTGTACGCCTTCCCCTGCATCCAGAGCAACTACGAAGTTTTCAAAGCGTTGTAGCCACTTCTTCCAACGGACAGCTGAGTCCGTCCCATCCTCGTCGCCAGTGTAAAGTTTTGAAATAACGACTCAAATATCAGCAAGCTGCGTTTTGGAACCTTTAGTGATACTTCTGCATAACGACAACGGTACACCTGCTAGTGTACCGGCTATCCATGACTACAAACACACCTCACTTACTCTCCTACTTCCGGGCTTAACACTCAACTTAGAGCGCCCTCTAGAGCACCCCCTTATGACCAGAATAAACATCAAAAACCAACACCGGAAACATTACTAAACATGTTACATTACAACCCTCATTGACATTACAAAAACAAACACAGATCCAACTTTCATCCTTCAACAAAGAGCCATAAGAACTGTAAACAAAACCACTACAGAGAGCCTACAAACCCACTCTTTATCAAACTGAAAGCACTAAAATTTAAGGATTTGGTTGACTTCAAATCAATTCAAATCATGTACAGAGTAAAAAATCAGCAGGTACCAGTGTTCAAAAGTTGTTCCAAAGGAAGGAAAGTAAACACGATCTCGGAGGAATATGTATATTCACAAAACAACTAATGAAGACAAGTGCAAAACTTCATTGTATATCCATCAAAGGATTCAATCTATGGAACAACTGTAAAAAATAAATTAAGGTGTGTACATCAATAAGTAAGTTGAAACAACTCTTTAAAAAATAACATATTGAATAGATATAGGATGGATGAACAAAGAGGTGGACTGGGATAACATGACATGATACATGACGTGTAAGGTGCCTTGTTTGACTTGTAATGTTTTGTTTATTTTGATCTCTATGCATTGGCATTTCGTTTCTTTTCTTTTTTTCCCACTTTTGTTTTGTCTTGAAAGTTTTGTTTTGGTTTGATTTGACTGATAAAGTATAAGAAAGGGGTAGGACCAGAAAGGTTATTTACTTCATCCTATGCCCTTTTCGAACATGGTACAGTTATTATTTGTGTTGTTACAGAGAGTTTGCACCCCCCAAAAAATCACTATTATTTGTCACGCCCCGTCTGGATAGTTGAGTTATCTTTTGTTTCTCCCAGTGTTCGTTGTCTTGTACTTCCTGTTTTATTTCGATACTCACCACTTGTCTCGTTTCAGGTCCTTTACTTCCTGCCCTCGTGTGTCTCCCTCCTGTGTGATTACTTGCCCTGCCCTAATGTGTTGCACCTGTGTCTCATTGTCTCCCCTCCTCCAGAGTATACAGTCTTAGTGTTCCCTTCCTTCTTGCCAGTTCGTCTTGTCCTTGTGACAGCGGTCCAGCATTTTTTCCTTGTGTACGTTTCTTGAGCCCTACCGTTTCCTGACCTGTTTTTGCCTTTTCTGACCTCGCCTTTCGCCTGCCGATTTAGACACTGTTGCCTTGTTATCGGATCACCTGTGTACCGACCTCGTTTTTATTAAAATGACTGATTTTTGTGAACTGAGACTGAGTCTGCGTTTTGAGTCCAAGCCTGTGGTTCAGTACTGACATTATTTCCATTTGTTCTTGTGTTCCTGCCTGTGTATTTTATTTTGTTATTTAACATGTTCGGAGTAAAATCAATCGGAATCTGCGGCAGTTAAGTGTAATATCTTTCTTTGGAGATGGGATGAAAAGGATGAAAGGAAATTTGAGTTGGTTGATCAGAAGGCTATTCAGTGATTTAGCCCGGGATAATCAACTTTTCTGACTAGACCTGCTGAGACCCCCCCCCAGACCCCCGTTTTATTGTGTGCCCCCCACGTCTCAAATCAAAGTTACGCCCTTGGCCGTTGATGAGTTTGAAGAGCTCGAATAAACATCCCAATTGCAATCGCATATCTGACATGTTATTCCAGCTCCAGATGGACATTAGGAATACAATTTAATGGAGATTTAATGCTAGATAACAATTTCTGTGTTTTTTTTTTTTCATTTCTAAACGACATGAGATCATGTCATCAATCGATCAACTTATCATCCTCGCAACTTGAGAGACCTACATGCAACAATCAATTTGAGAAGTTCTGGTTGAATATTGAAAGCCATGAATGAAACAGTACTAAAGAGAGAAGTGTAAAATGCCAATCTGGACAACTCACCACCCCTCTTGTGTACTGGTCAGGCATCGGTGATGTATTTCCCGGTAGGGCAACTCCTGTCAAAACTATCCATGACAGAAGTCCGAGCTCCATTCCGATCACTGGCAAAAGTCACACGATTGAATATTCAATTTATTTTGTAGAACACATTTCCTGGTGAAATACAAGAAACACACAAACACACACACACACACACACACACACACACACACACACACACACACACACACACACAAACCTACCGCTGTATTCTCCTCCCCGTTAAGCCTTTACGTACTCTATTGGGACTAGGCAGGGCAGATCGATCAAGCTGAGCATCTCCACGATACTCTCTCTCTCTCTCTCTCTCTCTCTCTCTCTCTCTCTCTCTCTCTCTCTCTCTCTCTCTCCCTCTCTCCCTCTCTCACACACACACACACACACACACACACACACACACACACACGCACACTGCCGAAGATGCACGATCACATGAAACAAAGGAGAGAGGGATGGATTGTCCTTGGTACAGAAGCAGGTAAACTCATTTACACCCCTGTGACCGTGAGGATTTGGTCAGTTTAAAAGATAAAGATGTTTTCCATATACACTTTGTGGCGAACTCAGTAAAACTGCGCCCTGCGGTATTCACCACATGCCTTGGTGACGTCACATGTGAGACGCCACCCCACTCAGGGTCGTCCCTCCATAGAACCGCAACCCCCATTTCTGCTCTTTTGTCTTCCTCTTTTCTTGGAAAATATATTTCGGGCGTCTTTGTTCAAATACAGACGTACATGTTTCGTTCTTTTGTTTTGTCTTTTATTTTGTTTGTTTTTTCGCGCACCCTTTTATAAAGCACTGAGATCAAGTAAATGGGGATATATATATATATATATATATATATATAATGAACGAGTGTGTTCAGCAGTGAAAACGTTACGTTTATAATGAAAGAGTGTGACACAACTTTCACAACCTCAGTCAAAAATTAAGCCCATTAAATCTGATTCATACGATCCGATTATCATCATATCTGTATTTCATAATTTCCTTAAGGAGTCACACTTTCCTGATTTAATATTCATGTTTCGATTTTCATGGCAGGATTTCTTCTGGCGCACGTGTCTCTCTCTCTCTCTCTCTCTCTCTCTCTCTCGACGTGTTGACAGTATTATAAACTGTTATAAAACTATGATACTGTTGTATAAAACGACTCTAAAATCAAAATGTCCCCCTCGCGGTTCTTAAGTTTGCCGACATCATTATTTAATTGTAGGGACTGAAACAACACCACAGGAAGTGACTAATGTCTCGTGTTTGACTGTTGGCCTGCCGTTTGCTCTGCGGTCCCGCTGTTGACAGGAGTTTCAGTTCAGCAGTGACTGATCCGGACGGGTTGTCTGTATTGTCTGTCAGTGTGGGGAGATTTGATTTTTATTTATTTTTTAATTTTGAGGTACATACTTTACTGACCTCCAAGCGGAAATCACACTCTACATCTGACCCATCCTAGCTGTGTAGCTAGGAGCAGTGGGCAGCCGCTGTGCAGCACCCTGGGACCAGCTTGCCACGCCTCGGTCAAGGGCACAGACAGGAGTATGAACTCTAACATGCATGTCTATTTGAAGGTGGGGGGAACCGGAGCACCCGGGGAAAACCCAACGCAGACACGGGGAGAACATGCAAACTCCACACAGAGGACAACGTGGGAGGACCCCCAAGGTTGGACAACCACGGGGTTCGAACCCAGGACCTTCTTGCTGCGAGGCGACAGCGTTAACCACTGCACCAATGTGCTGCCGGTGTGGTGCAGTGGTTAACCAGTCCAACTGCTCGACAGTGTAGACTTCTACTATTTCACCCTAAACCCTTTTAAGACAGCCGGAGAACCAGGCTGGTTTCTGCTGCTGCGAGCCAGACCATGTAAAAGAGTCACCACTGAGGAATAAATATTAGGATGTTGTGCACTCCTTATATATGGGAAAGCAGAGGGAATTTATTGAAGAAAACGGCTTTATTGGCAGGCCTGCGATTCCTTTCTTACTTTATCTCAGTACATTTTTGAGAGAGCTTAGAGTAAAGGACACACATTATGCTGCCGTGTGTGAGCAATCTGAACTCTTCAAGTCCCATTATGGCCTCTCCTCTGCTTCTTTGCCAGCTCTGCTAAGCGTCTCTGGTATTATCTTTCCCCTTCGGCCCTTCTCCTCCTCCACCTCTGCTTTCTTTCACTTCTCTCCATCCTCCAGGGCCAATGTGAGTAATGTCATTAGCACAAAATAGCCGGAGTGCTGATGGCTCTGGTGTCCACTCCATGTTCGTGCTCCATGGAAACACCGGAGCATCCTCCAGCTGCTGAATGTTCGGACAGGGCTGCTTATGAGTGAACTTGAATGGTGTACATCAGCCCATCCATCCATTATCTGAACCGCTTTTCCTGCTCTCAGGGTCACGGGGATGCTGGAGCCTATTCCAGCGGCCATTGGGCAGCAGGTGGGGAGACACCCTGGACAGGCCGCCAGGCCATCACAGGGCCCACACACACACACACACACACACACACACACACACACACACACACACACACACACACACATACCTATGGACAATTTAGTATGGCCGATTCACCTAACTTACATGTCTTTGAACTGTGGGAAGAAACCGGAGCCCCTGGAGGAAACCCACCGCAGACACGGGGAGAACACGCAAAGTCCACACAGAGGATGACCCAGGATGGCCCACCAAGGTTGGACTGCCCCAGGGCTTGAACCTAGAACCTTCTTGCTGTGAGGCAACCACGCTAACCACTGCGCCACCGTGCCGCCCATGTACATCAGTATACCAGTGAATTATATCTTTCAATCATGACACAAAATATTACGCTGGACTGATTTCAGAATCTTGTGTGAATCGTTGAAATGAAAAGTAATTGAGTCACTTCATGAGGTACTTTGAATCACTTTTCTGAGATGCTAGCATCACCTTTCATACTACCCCGTGCATCATCCCGCTTCTCGTTCCTTACAGACAAGCTACCAGTTTCAATCAAAGAGTCATAAAATGAGAGTTTTTGGTCGATTTTTTTCCATTCCACACAATTTTATTTTCTTAAAAGGGACCCAAGGGTTGACTCCTGATAGCGCTATAACACAAACACAACATTCACACAAGATGATGATGATGAAGAAGAAGAAGAAGAAGAAGAAGAAGAAGAAGAAGAAGAAGAAGAAGAAGAAGAAGAAGAAGAAGAAGAAGAAGAAGAAGAAGAAGAAGAAGAAGCACACAGAGGGCTAATGTGACCATATGGAACGTTAAAGAAATGACAGCAGAAAGACATTTCATTTGAGATTAAAATCAGATGCAGCAACAAAACAACAATCAGAGGAATCTTAGAAGGGCTAATGAGCCTGAAAAGTACAGTAATAATATCATTTTACAATACTTGCTTCAATTCTGCAAATAATCGATTGTCAAACAGTATATATGTAGTTTTGGTCATGCTGAGTCAAAAATACCATTAATTGTGCTGCATTTTCAGTTTCACAGTTTCTGGTTGATCACTGGCTCTTTCACTTCCTGGGGCTCTTTTTGATTGTTGGCATTAGAGCTGTTGAACCTCTCGTTTCCATGTGATGTGCAATGATGTCAGATTGTCATTGGCTGATTGATACTATGTAAGCTCATTTATAGTGCTGCACAAAGAGTCATTTAGCACTGGGGATGCTGAGATTAGTGTCCTTCACTTCAAGTGTTAGACCAGCCCAAAACACAATGTTCGCATCTAAACAGTCACAAGTCACATCTAAACAGAGATTTTGACAATTAGGGCTTGCAATAGATATGATTGAGACTTACTCATTTTTCTCTGATTTTTTTTTCTTTTCCTCTTTTAGAGGGATCATGGAATCTTTGTGGAAAAAGCAATTGAGCTGCTATGCTTTGATTAGAGTGGCTGTAGCTATTAAGTTTTCATATTTGGACAATTCTGTAATGACCCTAACCTGTTTTAGCCTCTCTGATAGGGCTAATATCAGACAGGGAATGTCTAATAATCTGATTATTTCAATAAAATGATTTAAATTGTGAGGGTGATTGCACTTCGTAGCCATCAACACTTGTTCCCCTCCAATAAGATTTAATGTTGCACTATGGCCAACAGCCATACCATCATGTGCCTTGTCCGGTTTTATGTCTTTGTAAAGCACTTTGTAACAACGTGCTTTATAAATAAAGTTATTATTAGTATTATTATCATGTGCCCTGGCTCTGCTAAGTAGGTATGGGCTTGGCTAGTACTTGGATGGGAGACCTCCTGGGAAAACTGAGTTACTGCTGGAAGTGGTGCAGGTGGGCCAGTAAGGGGCAGTCTTCCCTCTGGTCATAATCCATCCTTTATCCAAACCGTTTATCCTGCTCAGGGTTGCGGGGAGGCTGGAGCCTATCCCAGCAGTCATTGGGAGGCAGGCAGAGAGACACCCTGGACAGGCCACCAGTCCATCACAGGGCCCACACACACACACACACACACACACACACACACACACACACACACACACACACACACACACACACACACACACACACACACACACACACACACACACCTAGGGACAATTTAGTACAGCCGATTCACCTGACCTACATGTCTTTGGAGTGTGGGAGGAAACCGGAGCACCCAGGAGAAACCCACGCAGACATGGAAAGAACATGCAAGCTCCACATAGAGGATGACCCGGGATTACCCCCAAGGTTGGACTACCCCAGGGCTCAAACCCAGGACCTTCTTGCTGTGAGGCGACCGTGCTAACCGCTGCACCACCGTGCCACCCCCCTCTGGTCATAATAAACAATACAAAAAAATCCCAGTGCAGCGACGGGGACACTGTGCTGCAGGAGATGCCATCTTTTGGATGAGACGTTAAACCAAGATCTTGACTCATTGTGGTCATTAAAGATCCCATGGCACTTATCGCAAAGAGTAGGGGGTTCCCCGGTGTCCTGGCAAAATTCACAACCTGGCTCTCACCATCTGGCCACCTAATCCCCCCATTTAATTGCCTCAATGATCCCTCCCTCTCCACCTCAAGCTGATGTGTGGTGAGCGTTCTGGTGCAAAATGGCTGCCATGCGGTGGCTGAGCTTAGTTTCCCCCTTTAATGTGAAGCGCTTTGGGTTTCTAGATAAAGCACTATATAAATGTCATCCATTATTATTATCATCATCATCATCATACACGGGTATTCTGTACAAAAAGCTGCAGTCATTCTGAGTGTAGTGTTGCTGGCAGGATAGGGATGGCGGGATTCACCCTGGGAGTATTAGTAAAATTGATTGTCATACGTAGGTCTAAAACCTTCACAGTAGATCACAGCCTCATACAGCTTTTCCTTAGGGAACAAGCTAGCTACCGCACCATTAAGCTGCTCGAGTTTCAAGAGACAGTGGTTGCACTTTACAGTACAGCCCTTTGCTGGCATCTGGCACTGCTTATAGACTTCATCGAATACAAAAACACCTATGCACAATGATATATAACGATAGATGCATCGTGACTGTATCGTTCTATGAGGAAATAAGCCCCTATCTCAGACAATGTTTGTGCCATCTTCTGAGATTTAGTATGAAAGGCCGCAAGAAAGGAAAAAAGAAAAAGAAAAAGTAAACCATGCTGCCATGATTAGAAATTGGCATTTAGAACGTTATTGTTCCCTAAAAAGCCAGTGATTTAACACTGAATGTGGTTTTACCACACAGACCTGACTCTTCAAAACTTCTAAGGCCACAATTTAGTTGAATTGATTCAGCTCATCTGTTGGATCACAGACAAGTTCACACAGTTTTGTAATTACAAAGAACTCAGATGTGAGGTCTTTGTAATTACAAAACCAAAGCTTGTTTTTTGCTTGTTTCAGCACTGCCAAACCTTAAACGCAGAGAATAAAGCAACCGAATGGAGCCAATTTAATATAAAGCTAAAATGTATGGGTACAAATTTTCCAAAGGTCTGGACCATACAGAAATAGACGTCCAGTGGGCAAATTCCTGCACGCAGAGCTCTGTCTGGGCGAGTTGGCAGCAATAAAACTTTCATCAGAACTTCACTTTCTTGTGGTTTCTTATTTTTAGATCAGGTCTGTTGTTCTAACTATAGGCGCAACCATACCACACACAATGAAACAGGACATGACAAACAACAACCAGCCTCCACACGGTACAGTAAAGTGCAACCAAACCTGCTCTCGGCTGAATTTGTAAACGTTTAACGGCCGCCAGGCTCCATCTCTCCATCCTTTCCCAAAACCCCCATGTCTTCTGTTTGCTTTCCTCACACCCTCTCTTTCCTATCTGACTCTTTTTATCTGTCTTTTGTTTTCGCCCCCTGGTCGCTGGACGGGTGTCGGGTTTTCATTGTAGTCTGGGCCAGTACTGACCCAGACTCTGACCTAGGCCCTGCTGGTCTGAACCAGGAACCTGCACAGGTACCGAGACTCCGGGGGATATGAGGCCTGGGAAAGGGGGGGGGGGTGAGAGTTAGAGCGAGAGAGAGAAAGAGAGAGAGAGAGAAAGGGGGAAAGAGAGAGAGTCAGTATAGTGATCACATTACAGATTTGCATACCTTCTAATATTTAAATTCATAAAAATAGTAGATGAGAGTTAAATGTCTGCCTGCAGATTCTTACAAAGGGGCCACAAGCTCTGTCAGTTCCTTCAAATACCGTCTACCTGTCTAACTCTGTGTAGCTCCCTAGCAATTTCATAGTGTGACAGTGCACCTGCCAGACTCTCTCACCATCTACCTATGTGCCTTCCTGTCTCCATGTCTACTCATCTATCCGTCTCAGTGTCTACCTGTCTGTTTTGACCTCTCTGTCTACCTGTCTGTCTCACAGTCTACCTGTCTAACGTTCTGTTTCACCCTCTTCTCTACCTGTCTAATCGTCTCGCTGTCCACCTTTCTAACGAACACTAAAGGTTTCATGGTAAATCAACAGATTCTGATTCCCGATTCGCTGACTCTGGTTCTGAACTCCCGAAGCAGCAGACGGACACACCTGTGTTGGCGCTGGCCGAGGGCGGAGTCTGCAGGTGAGGGGAGGAGTACGCAGAGGAGTCATAGCTCCGTGAGGAGGACGGGGAGGGGGGCAGCATGCAGGAATAGGAGGAGGCAGACTGAGAAGGGATGGCCTGAACAAGGAAAGGAGCGAGGAGGTAAACAGGGGGGGAAAAAAAAGGTTAGATTTATTTTCAGGACCCAAAGAAGCAAATATAACATAACATCATAACATAGCATACTGTTTAACAGATCTATAGATATGATAAAGATAATTCCAGTTCGTAGGTGGATCTGGTATCCGCGATTTTTCTATCCTGCCACAAAGGGGCGATAGAGTTGTTGGTTTTAAAGGCAGTAGGCTGGAGTTTGTTTAACTCTCCTCTCCAATGATAATGGAGACAGCAGTGTATTGATCACAGCACTGATAGAGACAGCAGGAGTGTATTGATCAGTGTCTCTGAGAGGGTCTGCAAGCTGTTTTATGACTGATTAGAGGCCATGCCTTCCCTCTAAACAAACAACAGACACATCTGCTCCCTCAGAGAGGACATTTATGTTTTTGAAATAATAATAATAATAAAATGCCATCATGTATTTTCATAATAGAACTAATAAGCAGAAGTGGGGCAGGCTAAGCTAACTACTAGCCCATGCAGACCAGCAGTTCCAACAACAACGAGGGCGGTCTGGCGGCCGCCTCGCCTCGCCTTGACTGTGTTTTCAGTGTCGTCGTGTGGAGTGTGGAGAGGTGTATCGAAGGTGTCTGGCTGGGATAGCTAGCGTTGGACTGACTGAGGGAGCCTGGTCTGCTACATCCTGTGGCCCCAAGGACAATGGCCCTGACTGGAGCCACACCCGAAGAGGAAACACAGAGAGCGGTCTGACAGGACGCGGAAGTGGGGTAGGCTAAGCTAACTGCTAGCCCATGCAGACCAGCAGCTCCGACAGTCATCATGGCTGGCGTTCGTTCTCCTGGACAGTAATTTGTCTTTGTTTAGTTTAGATATATGTGTTAGTTTGGATATATGTGTTCTTGTAGTTTTTGGATATGTGTTTTTGTCTTTGTGTTGCTCTGCTGTGGGCTGGGGGAAACAATGTTTCATTTCATTTCATATGCGCAAGTGCATGAAATGAAATGACAAATAAAGTGTTTCTGATTCTGATTCTGATAAGACATGCTCCATAGATAACACTCACACTGACAGTAAGAAAACTCAATTTAATTTTGGTTTATTATAGGGGACAGTGAGTGACCTGATTATATACTGTTTTTGCAGACACTGGGTGATGAACATGTACCTTTAATCTATATTTTAATTTATTTTTCCTATAATAGAAATGAAATCATCAAATATTAGCATTGGCATCTTTATCATTAAGACCCACAGACTGCAGTAAAGCATGCAGCTTCTGCTGTCTCTGTTCAGAGAGAGTTGAAATAGAGGCCCGGGTGGCATGGCAGCTTAGTATTCAGCATTGTTCCCTCATAGAAAGTGGGTCCTTGGTTTGATTCTGTGTTGAGATTACGTGTCATCTCTGTCTTCATGTGGGTTTCCCACTGTCAAAAGACATGCAGGTTATGTGAACTCCACGTTGTCCATAGCTATGAGTGACTGTGTGTGGACCCTGTGAAGGACTGGCACCCAATCTTCTACCTATCACCTGCTCGGACCTCCACCATCTTAACCCTGGATTGGGTTGAGTGGATATGGGTTATGACTGTGGGTCTAGACGATGGATGTATAGATGGATGGATGGATAGCGGAAGTTTAGCTGAAGTTAGATTTAAGTTGGACTAATGTTGGCCTGAGGTGGGGCTGAGATCTGGCTACGGTTAGATTAAAGCTAAATCCAAGTGAAAATGAAAACGAATGAATTAACTTCTCTGAAACATGGACAACATTTGCACTAAAGTTCATCTAAGGTTGGTGTGAAGTTGGTTTTGGATTGTAATGAGTAATACGTGTCTCACCTGGACCCCAGAAGAGAAGACAGACAGAGAGTTGTAGCTGGGCAGGGACGAGTCAGTCTGACTCAACATGGAGCCTGGAGAGAGAGAGAGAGAATTAGTGTGTGCGCGCACACACACACACACACACACACACACACACACACACACACACACACACACACACACACACACACACACACACATCCACAGGCCAGGCCAATCCTATAATTATGTATACATGTTTACACATACACATACACATACCAACATACAATTTACACAATCATGATGCAACACAATCTCAAACTTGGAAGAAACACGTGCACACACAGAAACCTATACACACACTATTAACCAACATATATCAAGACTAGAGTTTCTGAATGTAGGTGTGCTTTAATGGATGACTGCTCTGCCCATCTCAGCCATGAGGTGACGCCACAGAGACCAAACATCAACCAGCATCAAATATCATTAATGTTCAGTACCAACATTAAACAAAACTGTTAAATAAACCGTTACACCAGCAGAGAAATCCCGACAGTTAAAACAGAGACAACCAAAAATAAAAAGCGAATGTAAATGAAACAATTTAAGGGAAATTAATTATTTCTGTTAAAACCACGTAAGTCCTCACAATCAGGACTAACCCGGTGTTTCAGAAGACAAGACTCTTGAAGAACTTCATTTTATGCAGCAGTTATCTCTCATTCATTATTCATACTGTGTATTTTCATGAACTAGATATATCAATTTTCAGCCAGTATTTATAGTAACAACAACAATAATAATAAAATTGCATGGATATTGTATAATTGCTATAGCCTACTAAAATCGCTAAATTTCAAAACGATAAACTGCCTATACGTATAATGCTAGCTTGCACCAGACGGTACAGATGTGTTTATCTGTGATTTGACGGTTGGGTTGTTGAACGAGGGCTTTGAGTCAGCACTGACCTGAGCTGCTGCCATGGTGCTGCTGTTGATGGTAGACAGATGTTGTGTTGAAGGAAGTGGTTAAGGGGGCCTGGGTCTGCGAACAGGAAGTCCCGCCCCCTGACCGTCTTTGGTTGCGCAACTTCTCCTCCCTCCTCCACTTGGCTCTGCGGTTTGAGAACCACACCTGTCAATCGAAACAGACGTTAGATGAAACCTACCACAGGCAGTGTCACCAAGTGTCCCGTCTTCACAACAGGGTCCCCGCCCCCCCGGGTCCCCGCCCCCCCGGGTCCCCGCCCCCCCTCCTTTTTTCTCTCCAGTTGTACTTAGCCAATTACCCCTATTTTCCGAGCCATCCCGGTCGCCGCTCCGACCCCTCTGCCGATCCGTGCAGGGCTGCAGACTACCACATGCCTCCTCCGGTACATGTGGAGTCACCAGACGCTTCTTTTCACCTGACAGTGAAGCGTTTCGCCAGGGGGACGTAGCGCGTGGCAGGATCACCTCCCCCCTGAACAGAAGCCCCGACCGACCAGAGGAGGCGCTAGGGCAGTGACCAGGACACATACCCACATCCGGCTTCCCACCCGCAGACACGGCCAACCAAGAACCGGCGATCACCGTGTTGATAGGCAACGGAACCGGACGCCCCACCGCAGGGTTAGTTGAAGGGAAATAATGAGGAAGATGAAGGATGGAGCTGGTTGGTGATTGGCTGGTGGAGTGGAGAACAGGCTGGTCTTACCTGTATCCTGGCCTCTGGTAGATCGATTTTGTTCGCCAGTCTCTCCCTTGCGAAGACATCCGGGTAATGTGTTCTTTCAAACTCTGTGGGACGACAGAACTCAAGTTCACACACACAACGAACACAGTACAGGACTAGACCGTGGACGTCAGCTCATGTCCTCTGGTGTGCACTGCAGGTTACCCGGTGTCACGACAAAAAAAAAAAGAAAAGAAAGAAATGCCATCAACCAATGATGGCACACTAGAAGCTTCTCTCTGTCCTGCATGTCATTTGTTGTATGTCTCAGTGTCTGTTTTTTGTTATAATTGTCTTATAATGTATGATTGTTTTTTAAGGACGAGAGAGCCATTTCATTGCATTTGAATTTGAATTTGAATTTCCACGGTACTTTTTGACTGCATATGACCATAAACTTGACCTTTAATAGGATGTGTTTATCTGATGGACTTGTCTGTTGTGCTTTGAACCGATGAGCAGGACTTAGATCAGATTTCCTCTCTATCTATCTATCTATCTATCTATCTATCTATCTATCTATCTATCTATCTATCTATCTATCTATCTATCTATCTATCTATCTATCTATCGATCTATCGATTGATCTATCGATCTATCTATCTATCTAAAGCAGATAGTTCATGGACAAATATTATTCAGCATCCAGCCTTCAAATTCATTCTGGAAACGTCGTTTCATGTCCCGCCTCCTTGTCACCATAACCATACTGTCTAATAACTCCAAAAGATAGATAAATATATGTTAAACCAGATATTTACGCTCTGTTTGGTGTAAGTTTTGCCCCTCTGTTATAGCAGCTTTACATAAAGTAGTGCAGTATAGCCCATGTGTGTTTGTATGTCCGTGTGTGTTTGTATGTAGCATGTGTGTTTGCAAATAGCATGTGTGTTTGTGTCCATATGTTTGTATGTAGCATGTGTCTGTATGTAGCATGTGTGTCTGTATGTAGCATGTGTTTGCATGTAGCATGTGTGTTTGTGTCCATATGTTTGTATGTAGCATGTGTCTGTATGTAGCATGTGTCTGTATGTAGCACGCATGTTTGTATATAGTATGTATGTTTGTGTGTCAATGTGTGTTTGTATGTAGCATGTGTTTGCATGTAGCATGTGTGTTTGTGTCCATATGTTTGTATGTAGCATGTGTCTGTATGTAGCATGTGTGTCTGTGTGTAGCATGTTTTGCATGTAGCATGTGTGTTTGTGTCCATATGTTTGTATGTAGCATGTGTCTGTATGTAGCACGCATGTTTGTACATAGTATGTGTGTTTGTGTGTCAATGTGTGTTTGTATGTAGCATATGTGTCTATGTAGCATGTGTGTTTGTGTGTAGCATGTGTGTTTATATGTAGCATGTGTGTTTGTATGTAGCATGTGTTTGTGTGTAGCATGTGTATTTGTGTGTAGCATGTGTGTTTGTATGTAGCATGTGTTTGTGTGCAGCATATGTATTTGTGTGTAGCATGTGTGTTTGTATGTAGCGTGTGTGTTTGTGTGTAGCACGGGTGTTTGCGTGTAGCACGTGTGTTTGTGTGTAGTGTGTGTGTTTGTATGTAGCATGTGTGTTTCTATGTAGCGTGTGTGTTTGTGTGTAGCACGTGTGTTTGTGTGTAGCACGTGTGTTTGTGTGTAGTGTGTGCTGGTACTAACTGTATGTGGCATGGCTAAGAATGACTGACTGTACTGATGCAGACATGTAAGTATTTATGAGGGGAACTTGTTTTCTGATGTGATGAACTTGTAATTTGGAGGTGAAGTTGTGTTCTGATGTACAGGCTGTGACAACAACCTTCCACAAGTAGGAAAATAAAGACTCTATCCGTGTACCTCTGATGCACACTTATAAATACATCTTAAATATTTATCATTAGCACTTTGTGTAAATTATTTATCGCGGTGGAACTTTGATAAGGCTGTCTCTCCTAGCACATTATTTCAGTCGTTTAATGTTCAATAAAGTAAGTGTTTTTTTACTCAGTTCACATTTTCATTGAAAATCAATATTCGCCGTGGACCGGCCTTCTATAAGAGGGGGTTTGGGTTTGAGTCAGTCGTGGGATGTATCACACAGCAAAGTGAGCTCTACCCGTGACACAGAAGTCAGTGGATCAGGACTAATTTTTAGCATCAGCAACCACTGCTCCCTCAGCGATGGACATTTATTTTATTAAATAACCGGAATCTTAGAAAGTAGGGTTTCATTTGCACGGAATCGGACCTGACGCATTGCTCACAGACACTCGGATGAAACACGAAAGCCAGATGCAACTGAATACAGACGATATAAAGTGTTGTCATCTGTGTCAGGACTTACAAAGGGCTGCCATGTCAGAAATTGAGCTGCGTCTACAGCACAGACTTTGACTCAGCTGCCTGGCTTATGAGTACCAGAGAGTTTCTTGTTGGTGAGAATAAGGAAAAGCAGGCTGGTGCTGATGAGCGCAGGTATCCGGTGGTAACGGACGTTGTCAACTGCATATCACTTTTCTGATGAAGTGGCCAAAGCGGCGACATCTTTTAATGAGTTTCTATTTTGTTATACAATGTGTAACTTCAAAATAAACACAGAAATATAATTAATTATATATAACTACTGGGATTTCATGCCTATAGGACCGCCCATGGTGGCTAAAACCACCATCTGCCCATGGGCGGTCAAAATGACTGCCGGTTTTTAAACTCTATATTCTGTCAAGATAAATACCCAGTTAATATATTAACGCATTGCATATATAGGTATGCCTGTTAAGAAACGGCAAATACCAAAATTAACATTTTAACAACTTTAATACTATTTTTCAAACAATTTAAAATCGGGCGCTGTGGTGGTCTGGCGGCCAGTCCAAGGTCAAGCCCGTATTAATGCAAGGGCCGGGACCCGACAACGTGAGGGGGCCCACGAGGCTCGGGGTCTTCTGTGTCTGTACTCCCGACTGGTGTGTGTGTGTGTGTGTGTGTGTGTGTGTGTGTGTGTGTGTGTGTGTGTGTGTGTGTGTGTGTGTGTGTGTGTGTGTGTGTGTGTGTGTGTGTGTGAACTGCTATGAGAGGGAGGATAAGTGGAATTAGTAGAGGGAGAAGCCGACTTCGTCTCTCTCTCATACCAGCAGTTGGCAATGTGTTAACATGTGTATCAGATACAGTGATATGAGACTAGATATACTGCCTTAGATTTTGTGATATGGCATAAGTGTTGTCTTTTCCTGGCTTTAAATGCTGCATTACAGTAAAGAGAAGTAATCTTCTGAATTTACCAGACTGTTCTATTATTTGCCTTTACTCACTAAGACATTATATCCATCATCAAAAAATCTCATTGTGTCATAAAATAAAACCGCAGTCTTAAGTGATTGTTGATGGGGGGGGGCTTGAAAAACTCATAGCCCCGGGGCCCATGTTACTCCCGGCCTTGTCCAGGCTGTCCCCCCGCCTGCCGCCCAATGACTGCTGGGATAGGCTCCAGCATCCCCGCGACCCTGAGTAAGGATAAGCGATTTTGATAATGGATGAATGAATTTAAAATGGACGTTGTCCAACGCCTGTAAACACTGCAACACCTCGGTGGTAGTCATGCTGCGTCTGAAACGGCGGCTGTACCCAGACATGTTGGAAATAATCAAAAATCAAGTTTAGACTATTACTCTGCACTGGAGAACACTGGTGTGTCTCTAGGACAGAGCGATGAACTTCGCGAAGGGAAACGATGCGACCAAAACACGTCATAAATAGTGGCATGACGCGCAAATTACGCGCGGTCATTTTGACCGGTCACAGTCGTTTTAGGTCGACCATATCATAAGTTTGGCGGCACAGTGGCGCAGTGGTTACCGCGGTCGCCTTATGGCAAGAAGGTCCTGGGTTTGAGCCCTGGGGTAGTCCAACCTTGGGGGTCGCCCCAGTTCGTCCCCTGTGTGGAGTTTGTATGTTTCCTCCCACAGTCCAAAGACGTAGGTCAGGTGAATCGGCCGTACCAAATTGTCCCTAGGTGTGAGTGTGTGTGTGTGTGTGTGTGTGTGGTGTGGGGGGCCCCTGTGATGGCCTGGCGGCCTGTCCAGGGTGTCTCCCCGCCTGCCACCCAATGAGTGCTGGGATAGGCTCCAGCCTCCCCGTGACCCTGAGAGCAGGATAAGCGGTTCGGAAAACGGATGGGTGGATGGATATCGTAACTTGTATTGTGCAATTGATCTAAAACTCATTTTAATGTAAATATGGGCAAGTTTAGGAGCATTCGTGGAGCGGCAGGTCCGTATCTTTTTTTTTCACAAAATTATTAAACTTTGGAAATCCAAAACTGTCAAAATGACCGCCTTGGTCGTGCTAGTGTTAAAATATTAGGTTTGGCAACATTTTTTTCTAATTATGATTTGGACAAAAGATTATCGCGATAACTAGATTACCAACATAAAGAATAACCGTTTGCAGCCCAAACATCACCGACAACCACACAAATGTACCCAACACGTGCAGCGGCACCGACCGTCACGAGACACGAAGTGACGGCAGAAACAGCTATAATTGGCGTCCTCATATTCGCCGTTTGTGTCAGCATGCGGTTATTTATTGTGCGCTGGCCGTGCATCGAGGTCATGGCTCCTCATTAATGTCATTTGTACGGAGTGACCACAGCGACGTGTTTCCACTCGGCTGCACAGTGGACACCGCGTCCTTATTTAGCTCAAGGGCACTGGCGCAGCCACACTCAGTCAAGGATGGCTTTTTCGGCCCCCTGTCACACTGCGGGGGCCGGACCTCACCGTATGAAGCCATGCTAATGGCGCATTAGGCAGATTTTATTCATAACTGGATCCTTGAAGCGTCTTAGAATGAAGACGGATATTATTTTCTACGGTATTTTGATGTGGACATAATGCTCATGCCGCCTTTTTCCACACGGGCAAAAACTTCGTTTCGTTAAGATATTTATTTATTGACTTTTTATATATATATATATATATCATGGGTTCAGACACACTACATCTCTGTTCAAACACAGCTAAACAACCACTCCAGGTCCTGATCTGTGTGTGTGTGTGTGTGTGTGTGTGTGTGTGTGTGTGTGTGTGTGTGTGTGTGTGTGTGTGTGTGTGTGTGTGTGCGCGCGCACGCGCGCCCTTACCTTTCTCTAGAGCTTCGATCTGGTCCTGCGTGAAGCTGGTCCGGTTCCTCTGAAGCTTCCTCTTCAGCTGCAGCCGGAGCTGAGAGTCCTCTCCTTCCTCCCTCTCCACCACTCCTCCTCTTCCTCTGCCGCCGCCGCCTCCTCCTCCGGCCTCCACCCCCACACTGCCGTCGGCGTCCAGCAGGCAGCCCTCCGACACTGGCCAACAGGGAAGTTGTCATATAGACATGGGAGATTGTCAACTAGATTGGCTCAGCACCAGCAGAGCATTGCATCTCGTTTTGCAAGAGAGGAAAATATAGGCTTTGAAATAGACTGCTAAATATACGGTTGGAGGCAGAATACCGCTGTAAGTCATTTCACCAACCGGCACGGCACAGTGCGTTCCAGAGGTGAATGTGAACGACAAGTTGTGCGGCCCGTGCGACCTTACTTTCGGGGTGTCGGAACACGTGCACTGCATTTGTCTGTGCACTTTGACCCGCAATACCAAGCCGCCACTCACCTGCTCTGTGCTGCGTTTGTACGGCGGCAGGGTCGTGGTACCAGTTGTTGGGCCCGCTCCAGTTCGAGCTGCTCTGCAGGTTCAGCATAGTCAACCTTTCATACATAACCCAAGAGTCGGCACCACCATGAGGAGAAACGAGCAGCCTCTGACGCGTATCTTCCTGGTTTATCCTCTTGGCCTTCCGCCTTGGATGCAGGGCCGGGGGCGCGGGGGTGGGGGTGGGAGGGGGTGGGGCGGTGGTAGAGGGGAGGGGGGGAGGTGTCGACATCACATGAGTTCACACATGGTCTGCACTGAGCTGAATTAGGCTCACCGTGACAGACAGAAATGGAGTAAGTTACATGCTGCCTGTCGTAATGTCTGTGCACATAGGCAGAGGCAGGGAAATGCCTCGGCATTTCTTTAAGCTGTGTGCTTTTAGTTTTGTCAGTGCCGGTAACCCCCAAAGCATGCATGCATACATGTAGTGTGTACAGTGGGAGTCAACAACACACACACACACACACAAACACATTATTGAACAAACATCTTCCTGCACGCATGCACAGATTTTGTGGTCACCTATAAAATCTCCAACTCTTATTTATTTGGCATACTGGTGGGTTGTACGTCTTCCCCTGCCTCTCGTGTCTCCATTCCTACACCCCCCGCTGTCAAAAGACTCACATCGGGGAACCGGAATCGTGTGTGGTCTAAAGGTATTTCAGCACTGATCTGATACTCTCTTAATTCGTGCAGCGAAAAAAGTCAAAGGTCAAGTGGGAAGCGCGTTTTAAAACCACCAACCCACCCGAGCAACGAGTTAATGAAACGATCAGCGACGGCCCCGGTGGGAGTTTAGGAGTGTTAATGTTTGTGGTTGATTGTGCACCAACTTGCCGGCTATCCAAACGCCTGTCGTTTCGGTGTGTGGCAAGAAAGTCGTACACTAAGCGAACAGACATGAAGTAAAAATGCACCGAAAATGTGACGAAAGAGTGAATCTTGCAATCTTACCGAGTTTCGGGGTAAGAGGGAGCGAGGAGGTCCGAGGTACTCCGTGTTGTTTTCCCCACACACCTTCAGTTCTCTGCTTCCTTTGGGTCCGTCTCTTGTTCTGCGGCTTTGTTGACAACACTGTGTGTGTGTGTGTGTCTGTATGTGTATGTGTATGTGTGTGTGTGTGTATGTGTGTGTGTGAAGCAGAGAGTAATAGAGAGACAGAGGGAGTTAGACCGGGTGAGAGAAAGAGAGAGACAGAGGGAGAGGGAGAGAGAAAGGGGGTGGGGGGTGGGGGGCTCTGGAGAGAAATGCGTCTGCGGGCACTCTTGTCCTCCAAGCCATGGATAGAGAGAGGTAGGGAGAGAGAGGGGGGGGGGCAAGCAAAGGGGGGTGAGGGACGACGAGAGAGAGGCAGCCAGCGAGGAGTGACAAAGTGAGTCAACATCAGTGTCAAGTTTGAACTTAATGCCAGTAAGAGGAGGAGGAGGAAGGGAGGCCACGATAGGAGGAGGGGAGGCCGCGAGAGGAGGGCGAAAAGCACAGATAATGACGAGATAGTGGATGATAAATTGATGATGGAATTCATCTTATTTAATTTTGGTCATAAATATTTAGCCCGATGGGCACGGGGAGGCAGGTGACCGATATTTTAAGATGAACCTTTATGGTGTGATTTATTCATCCTCGTTGTGATGCCCACCGTGCCCCTGCACCAGGTTATATTTTACAGCGTTCCCTGTCTAGATTTGCAAATGTGACTGCAATGTAAATATGCTTTGTACAAATGGTGTATATTTATGTACCCCTTAAGAGAAGAACTGATGGAGGAAGGACATGCACCATCAGCAATTTACCCGAACAGGACTGGTCTATTTCAAACGCACATTTGCAAAGGATAGGCCCGTTACATTTGGACAAAATGGTCATTTCATCATGCTAATAATTTAGACACCTGCTTTTTGTCTTTTTTTTGTTTTTGTTTTTTAGATTGAAACCTGCGTTGTTTTACAAAAGTAGCCCCTGTGTTTCCGCACTTTAACTTTAGCAAAGCTGGAGGCTGTGGTGAAACAAACAAGTTGTCGTACAGGCGCCGCCGCGGTGCAGAGGCCGGACGGTGTCCCTGGGCCATTTAATGTGCAGTAGCCCTCAGCTTATCATCGGTCCTACACAGGCTTGGGGGTTCTAGAAGATGGGGTTTTTTTGTCTCTCACTTCACCTTTGAGTTAATCTGCGGCAAATCAGACCGAGACACAGTCTGACCCCAGATGACAGCGTCGTACGGGGGGGAAAAACCCCCAAACCAAAACAAAACCACGGCGGTGGATACCCGGGCTGATGGCGGCAGTAAGGAATGACGCAGGTATGACGGACGTATGGGAGAGTCACGGAGCCAGGGAGGAGTAGAGCCACGGCAGAAACGCACCTATTTACATCCAGAGAGAGGGAGACAAAGAAGAGAATGAGAGAGAGGGGGGAGGAGGGAGGAGAGAAGTATGTGACTTTGGGGTGGGTGAAGCGGCTCGGGGATGGGGAGGGTGCCAGCTTGTTTTATTTCCGGTTGACAAAACTTTGCGCTCCCTTTCTCTCTGTCGCTCCCTCTCTCTTTCATACTCGGCTATTCTTTCCTCTGCTGCCCCCGCTGCTCCTTCCCTCCCTCCCTCCCTCCCTCCGCTCCTTCCCTCCCTCCAAGATGTGCCTGGGAGGAGGAAGAGAACATGACAAGTGACAAAGTTCAAAGGTAATAAAGGAAGAAAACGAAGTGGGGACATTTGGCCAACAAGTGATGCTTTATGTTTGGAAGCAAATCCAGGAAGATGGTTTTACTTTCTCTTTCTGTGGCGTTGTTTCTCATTATCTACCTATTTTTAGAAGTCATTGCATTTTGTTTTGCTCATTTTTTTGAATATGGCTTAACCTATGTGATCCCCCAAGCG